>NC_133529.1:79263645-79566675 GCF_048544455.1 Silene latifolia
TGTCTAGCAGGGTGATCCGTTGGGCCCGTTGCTTTTCGCTTTGGTTTTGGATCCCTTAGTATGCAAGATCCGAGACACTTTTGACCTCACTATGCAGGCGTGGTACTTGGATGATGGCACCATCGTGGGTGATACTTTGGAGGTGGGGAAGGTCTTGGATTTGATTATGGTAGATGGCCCTCGTTTTGGACTGCATCTTAATGTCTCCAAGACGGAGGTCTTTTGGCCTGTTGAGGACCCTCAGAGTCGGCTTCCTGGGCTTTTCCCCCCCTTTTATTTCTCGGCCATTGCGTGGTGTTACAGTTTTGGGTGGACCTGTCAGTGCTTGTCCTGGTTTTAGCAGTGAGATTGTGGCGAAGAGAGTAACCAAGACCATTGAGCTAATGGATTTGGTTGCGAGGATTGAGGACCCGCAATGTGAGTTGCTTCTACTTCGAGCTTGTACTGGTATTTCTAAGCTCTATTTCTCACTTCGTACTTGCTCCCCTAGTGTTTTTGGGTCGGTTCATCTTCCTTTTGATGTCGCTCTTCGTTCCAGCTTGGAACGTATTGTCACCGCGTCTGGGCCGGGTTTTGGGGATTGGCAGTGGCGCCTTGCTACATTCCCTTTTCATCTTGGTGGTCTTGTTGTCTATGCGGCGGGAGATGTTTTATTTTATGCTTTTATTGTGTCCCGTTTGCAGTCTGCTGGTTTGCAGGCTAAGCTCCTCGGCCCTTCTGGTATTGTAGCTGCTGGCCCTGCTTTTGATGATGCCGCGCGGGTGTTTTTTGCGACTACAGGCTCTGGTATATTAGGTAACCCTAGTGAAATTGATGCCCCCAAACTTATGAAGAAATTGGCAGACATTTATTTCATGACGGTTGTTGCTGCCTCAGAGTCTGTTTTCTCTTTGACGCCACGCCAGCTTGCTTTATGGCAGTCTCAGCAGGGTTCTCACTCCTCTGATTTGTTACGTGCGGTTCCTATCTCGGGGTTGGGTCAGACTATGAACGGGAGGACTTACCGTAGTGTGCTTGGGTATCGTCTGGGTGTTCCGTTATTCACGGTATCTAGGCCTTGTCCTTCTTACTCTCGGGTTTTTGCTGAGGATGTTTTTGGGGACCACGCTGTTTCTTATACTGGTACTGTGGGCGTTAAACATCGGCATAACCTCGTCCGGGATACTCTTTTCGACATCTGTTATAGATCTGGTATTACTGCGGGAAAGGAGGTTGATATCGGTTTGGTTGATGGGCATGGTGGCTCTCTTCGTCCTGCGGATTTGTTGCTTTATTCTTGGGACAGAAGGCGTGATGTGTGCATTGACTTGACAGGTTCTTCTCCTTTGACTCAGACTGGGATGACGGATTTTGTGCTGGCGGGTTGTCGGCGATCTTCGCTTTCAGCGAAAGTGTGCTAAGTATGGGATTTGTGCGCAGCAATGGATATGGTTTCCTTCCTTTCTCTTTCTCTTCACTTGGGGAGCTGGGTTTGGATGTTGTTGCCTTGCTCAAGCGGATCCAGAAATTCTCGGTATCTCAGGATGCGGGGGCTCGGATGGCCGCTTACATTTTTAATAGACTTAGCTTTGCTGTTGCTAAGGGTGTGGGAGCCCAGATTGTCTCTCGGCTCCCCACCAATTTCATGTAAACTTTTAATTTTCTTTTAATGAAAGCTGCGCGCATCCTTTTATAATAATAATAATAATAAAAATAATAATAATAATAATAATAATAATAATAATAATAATAATAATAATAATAGTATTTTTGAGTGGGGAGAGGAGAGGGGAAACGCGATTCAAGCAGCGACTCAGCAACGGCTACCCTACGCTGCCCTTAGACCACCACCGTCACCACTGTCACCGTCATCTCTCGCCGGCAATCTCTTCATCGGCAACGGCAGGTGTTATTGGTGGTTGTGGGGTTCGTTTACGCTGTTAGGGTTGTTTTGTGGGATCGTTTCAGATTAGGGCATCGGTTTCCATTTCCTTTTCATCCACCGCTGGCTGCCAAAAACCACCCACGTCGACCTTTAGACCTCACGTCGTCGGTCAGGGGAAGTTGATGTCGGTGGTTCTTGCGGTGTTTCGCGCTGTTGTGAGGGGTTTTTTTGCAGCGTTTGTCATTTCGCGTTTGTCATTGTCGCATGTTCTGCGACGGTTGTCGAACGGCGCCACCACCCATTGGCAGTCCGACCTCAAGTCGCCAGCCATTGATGTGGTGGTTGACGGCGCTGCCTTTGCCCTTCCACTAGTGAGTCTCATTTCGTTTCCTGTTTTTTTTCCGTTACTTTATTCTCTGATTTGAGCCTTGTTACGGTGGTCTGCTGCTCCTGTCCGGTGCTCGGCTGCTGCCACCTCTGCCGCTGTTGTGTGGGTTCAGGTTGTAGTGCGGGTTGCTGTTTGGGGGTTCGGGTTGTGCGGTTTTTTTTGGGCTGTTTATCAACCATTTTCGTTTTGTTGGTTGTTGGTCGTCCTTGGCCGTTCAACGCCGTTGTGTGCAAGGAAGGGTGTTGGGTTCTTTTGTCCTTACATGCCTGAGCTAGTACGGTACCATTGTCCTTTTTCGAGTCTTCATGCGTGTCGGGATGGTTTCGGTAAGGGCCTGACTAAGGCGGCATGGCAGAAACATTTACAGGAACGACATTGTCATGATGGTGCGTTGGACCTTACGCGTCAGACTCTTACTGATAGTTTGACTGTTTATTCCAATGCCGAGAGTTCTTTTAGACGGATGGGGCTCTGGTTGTGTGGGGTGTGTTTTAAAACCCGTACTATTAGAGCTAGATGTCGGCATAGTCGGGGTGATGTTGTGATGCATCCAGAGTCTGTTGATGGCCTCTACACCTTCCATATTCATGGTATTCTGAGACCTATGGCTCCTTCTACTTCGGTTTCTTCTGATGATAGTGTCGAGCTCGTTCAGTGGTCTATATCTTCGCTGGATCGTTTATTGTCTTTAGGCCTTCGCACCGTGAAATCCATTCCTCCTAAGTGTCGTCTTGGGTTTGCTCGGGCTTTGAAAGGGGCCTTGGATGACGTGGCTGATTCCCCTAGTGATCTCTCCCGCTGGGTTCGTTTGCTTGTTCTTCCACTTTGTTTGCTCAAGACTTTCGCTCCTCGGAGTAATCATGAGTGTCGGACTGCTATTCGGCGTCAGCATCAGGAGGAGAGTATTACCAGGGCTATCCTTGCTTGGGGGCACCTGGGGGGGGGGGGGGGTTTGCAGTTGTTGCAGGAGTGTTTTGATGAGGGTCCTTCTTCATTTACTGTGGATGAGGATCTTGATTTTAGTGAGCTTAACCTCCGCCAATGTCGGCGGAAGATTTGTGATGGCCACTATACTGCTGCTGTCCGGGTGCTTTCTTCCTCTGGGGTTGCCCCCTACTCCGATGCCACTCTTGTGGCCCTGCGTGAGAAGCATCCTGTCGCCCCGCCTCCTTCATTGCCTCCCTTGTCTGGGGATCATCATCCTCTGGTTGCCTCTTCGGCGGTGGTCTTGGATATTATTCGGAGTTTCCCACGTGGTACTTCTTGTGGGAGGGATGGTTTTCGTACCCAGCACCTTATGGACTGTTTGAGTGGCGCTGCTATGGCTATCTCTGACGATTTGATCACTTCTATTACTAGGGTGGTTAATCTTTTTCTTGAGGGTCGGTGTCCTCTTCCCCTGGATGAGTACATTGTCAGCGCCCCTCTCACGCCACTCGTTAAACCGGGTGGTGGATTTCGTCCTATTGCTGTTGGTACGGTCTGGAGACGGCTTGTCTCTAAGGTTGGTGCTTCTATGGTTGGTCCGTCTTTATCTTCTTATTTTGATGGGCTTCAGTTAGGGGTAGGTGTGTCCGGTGGAGGAGAGGCTATCTTGCACGCCTTGAACCGGCTCATTGAGGCTCGGGGGGCTCAGGTGGGGCTTTCTATGTTGTTGGTTGATTTCCATAATGCGTTCAACCTTGTTGATCGTTCGACCATGCTTCAGGAGGTCCGCCGTCGTTGCCCAGCTCTCTCCCGTTGGGTGGAGTTTTATTATTCCAGCCCGGCCTGCCTTTTCTATGGGGAGCACTGCTTGTGGTCTTGTCAGGGTGTTCAGCAGGGTGATCTGTTGGGCCCTTTGCTTTTCGCTTTGGTTTTGCATCCTTTAGTTTGCAAGATCCGGGACACTTTTGACCTCACTTTGCAGGCGTGGTACTTAGATGATGGCACCATTGTGGGTGATACTTTGGAGGTGGAGAAGGTCTTGGATTTGATTATGGTGGATGGCCCTCGTTTTGGATTGCATCTTAATGTCTCCAAGACGGAGGTCTTTTGGCCTGTTGAGGATCCTCGGAGTCGGCTTCCCGGGGTTTTCCCCCCTTCTATTTCTCGGCCATTGCATGGTGTTACAGTTTTGGGTGGACCTGTCAGTGCTTGTTTTGATTTTAGCAGTGGGATTGTGGCGAAGAGAGTAACCAAGACCATTGAGCTAATCGATTTGGTTGCGAGGATTGAGGACCCGCAATGTGAGTTGCTTCTTCTTCGAGCTTGTACTGGTATTTCCAAGCTTTACTTCTCACTTCGTACTTGCTCCCCTAGTGTTTTTGGGTCTGTCCATCTTCCTTTTGATGTCGCTCTTCGTTCTAGCTTGGAACGTATTGTCACCGCGTCAGGACCGGGTTTTGGGGATTGGCAGTGGCGCCTTGCTACATTCCCTTTTCAGCTTGGTGGTCTTGGTGTCTATGCGGCGGGAGATGTTTTATTTTATGCTTTTATTGCGTCCCGTTTGCAGTCTGCTGGTTTGGAGGCTAAGCTCCTCGGCCCTTCTGGTATTGTAGCTGCTGGCCCTGCTTTTGATGATGCCAGGCAGGTGTTTACTGCGACTACAGGATCTGGTATTTTAGGTAACCCTAGTGAAATTGCTGCCCCCAAACTTATGAAGAAATTGGCAGATATTTATTTCGCTACGGTTGCTGCTGCCTCAGAGTCTGTTTTCTCTTTGACACCACGCCAGCTTGCTTTATGGCAGTCTCAGCAGGGTTCTCACTCCTCTGATTGGTTACGTGCGGTTCATATCTCGGGGTTGGGTCAGACTATGAACGGGAGGACTTACCGTAGTGTGCTGGGGTATCGTCTTGGGTGTTCCGTTATTCACGGTATCTAGGCCCTGTCCCGCTTGCTCTCGGGTTTTTGCTGAGGATGCTTTTGGGGACCACGCTGTTTCTTGTACTGGTACTGTGGGCGTTAAACATCGGCATAACCTTGTCCGGGACACTCTTTTCGACATTTGCAATAGATCTGGTATTACTGCGGCAAAGGAGGTTGATATCGGTTTGGTTGATGGACATGGTGGCTCTCTTCGTCCTGCGGATTTATTGCTTTATTCTTGGGACAGGGGGCGTGATGTGTGCGTTGACTTGACAAGTTCTTCTCCTTTGACTCAGACTGGGATGACGGATTTTGTGCCTGGCCGGGTTGTCGCTGATGCTGCTCAGCGAAAGTGTGCTAAGTATGGGGATTTGTGCGCGGTAGCTGGTTATGGTTTCCTTCCTTTCTCTTTCTCTTCGCTTGGGGAGTTGGGTTCGGATGCTGTTGCCTTGCTCAAGCGGATTCAGAAATTCTCGGTATCTCAGGATGCGGGGGCTCGGGTGGCCGCTTACATTTTTACTAGACTTAGCTTTGCTGTTGCTAAGGGTGTGGGAGCCCAGCTTGTTTCTCGGCTCCCCACCAATTTCATGTAAACTTTTGTTTTTCTATTAATGATAGCTGCGCGCATCTTTTTATTAAAAAAAAAAATTAATAATAATAATAATAAAAGTTTTGATTGATTGATTAATAAAAGTTTGCGTTATTGATGTGACCATAATTAGAGCATATTTAGTCCCCGAATTAGCCTTGTTCCCATGCTTTTTAGTGCATATTTGGGTCATTTATTGTCTTTAGTTCTTTGTTTTGCATATTCTTTGAGGTTTTGATCCCTTGGTAGGAAAGGAGTGCAAACCTTGCATTTTTATGGCAAAACGAGACTAAATTGATTGAATTCAATGACCAAGCATCAAGGAGAGACAAGATTAGAAGGCCTTTGTACATACTATAGTAGATGGGCAATGATGAGAAAAGATCCTTGCATCCCCGAGGAAATCCCCAAGGATTTTATGAAGAAAAGGGAAGAAAAGAAGAAGAAATGAGACTGTCCAGCAATCCGTGCGGATTGTCCTGAAGACGCCCGTCCTCCACCACCACAATCCGAGCGTCTTCACCACAAGACGCCCGGGCAGCAACACCAAAAGACGCTCGTCTTCTCCCAAAGACGCCCGGGCAGAGACCCTCGAATCCGCCCGTCCCGTGCCAAAGACGCACGGATTCCCAGGCAGACAATTTCGTTTCTTCAAGCTTCAAGAAAGATGCCAATCCTCCCAAAAATACCGGTGTTTCTTTAAGTAGGGACTTAATCGTCATTTAAGCCCTTAGTTAACCCTAATTCCTACACCTAATCCCCACTATAAATACCCCATTAGTCTAATTAGAAGAGCATGTTCTTCTTAGAAATCTTTAGTGTAGTTAATATCAATCAAATCTCTCTTTAATTTTGTAATCAACAATTAATCAAGTTTTAATACAAGTTTTATTTCCTTAATCTCTCTCTTGTTCATCCTTTATTTTGTGTAATTGAAGATTATTTGGGTTATTATTGGGAGATTGACAACCTCTTAATCAAGCATCAAGTACTTCTTTTATTCTTTGCTTTATTATTGGAATCATTAGTAGGTATAATTCTCTTAATCCCTTTTTAATTATTGTTAATTACTTTCATTTATTCATCATATTTCACTTTGTTGGTATGATTGACAACCTTGCTAGCATGTTCAACATGATAATGAGTGAGTAGTCACTTAGCTAGGGTTAATGGGTAATTAGGGGAAACCAACATGGGAAATGATTCATGCTTAAATTAATATGCTTTCATGGTTTATTTGCTTGCTTGTTATGATCTCAACTCTTGCACATGTTATGTTTGATGAAATGCGAGCCTATGAATCCTTGCATTTTTTACCCATCACCTATCTTTTCAATGAGACTTGTAAGACATAAACCAACTCGAGTCTCATTAGACCATGCATGTTGTTGAGTAAGGAAGACTAAGTCGACTTGTAGGTGTTGTACAATCTAATCGATTCGGCTCCGGGACCCAAACTTTCCTAGGATTGTAAGATATAAACCAACTCAATCCATCACAACAATAATTGCTTGCTTATAATTTGAGAACATGTTTGTATGATCAATTCTCATGAATCCCCTATGACCCCATGATACCCTAGTGCTTTTTATCAATTGTTTACAACCCTTTTAATTCATCTTGCTTGTTTACTTTCATTGCTATTTAGTTTAGTGACCTTTTACATCAACCCCAATTGTGACACCCCTAAGACACCACTAGTTGCAATAGAAATCTCATCTCAATTCCCGTCCCTTGGGATCCGACCTTTACTTGCCTCTTTACTAATTGTAGAGTTGTTTGTGAAGCTATAAATTGTGTTTTGGTCTAGGTACTCCTAACGACAAGTAACCGAAAGATTTTGTCCCGACCAAAAATGGCGCCGTTGCCGGGGATGGTGTTAACTTGATTTAGATTTTCTTATATTGTTATTAGTTGTGTCTTTCTTTGCCTTGGGGAAGTAAAACTCCTCAAGGCTTGTTCTAATTGTTTTCAAGTTGTTTGATATTTTGCATGTCTAGAAGGTCACAAGGTGACTTGTTACCCTTTGATCGTGAAATTGAAAGAACTTTGACAACCAATAGAAGACTTGATAGGAGAACTTTGAGAGGTGTTGGTGAGGTTATTCAACCAAATACTATTGAGTTCATCAACCCTTTTGCAAGAGAAGGTGAGGAGAACCCAACACAAAATCCAACACAAAATCAACCCACAATGCCTAAGTTTTCATCACATTCCGTACCCACCGAGGAGAACATACCCAATGGTACTCCCACACCACAACATCTAACCGGAAATTTTATTGCCAAATCCGCATTTATCCAATTAGTCGAAAGAAGCCAATTTGGGGGGATGCCTAGTGAAGACCCTCATTCTCATATGGAGGCTTTTTGCGATTATTGTGATGCGATTTCTCAAACCGGTGTAACTCAAGACCAAATTCGATGGGTCTTATTTCCTTTTTCTCTAATTGGCACCGCGAAACAATGGTTGAAAGGCCTTGATAAGGCTACTCTCGGAATTGATTCTTGGAAAAAGTTGGCTCTAGCTTTCTACAAAAAGTTCTATCCACCGGAAAAGACTAACATGCTAAGAGCTCAAATTACGGGTTTTAAGCAAAGGGATGAAGAATCTTTGTATGAAGCTTGGGAGCGATTCAAGGGAATTTGTCGCTCATGTCCTCACCATGGACTTAGCGAGTGGTTCATGGTACAACAATTTTGGAACGGTCTATATGAAGATTCAAGGAACATTCTCAACATGGGATCAAATGGAATGTTCACCGAAGTTGATGACAATCAAACTTGGAACAAAATTGAGGAAATGGCGGTCCATAACTCACAATATAGTAGACCTCGCAAGGCTACTAGAGGAGGAAAGCATAAAGTGGACTCCGTTACTCAATTGGGTGCTCAACTTAGTGCTCACATTGATACCATCAATTTGAAGTTTGAAAAAGCTATGGCTAAACTTGAAGAAGCCTCAAAATCACCAAAGAAACATGTTAATGCCATGACGGCATCTTCATCAATCCCAAGTGGGATATGTGAGAATTGTGGAACTTTGGGACATGACCAAAGTGAATGTAGGGGAACAAATGAACAAGTGAATGCTTTTCAAGCATACAAAAGTGGTACCCCTTATTCCAACTATTACAATGAAAACACCAAATTTCATCCAAATCTCTCATACAAAAGCCAAAATGTTCAAAACCCTCAAACAACATACACCCCACCTCCCATGAGAAACCAAAATCAAAGACCCTTTTACAACCAAAACCAAGGTTACCAAAATCAAACTCCATACAATCAACAAAATGACCAAGGTTTTGATGTTCAAAAAGCGGTCCTTCAAATGCAAAAGAATCAACAAGAGTTTTTCACTCAAATGCAAAAAGATAGTCAAGCTAAGGAAACCACCATCAACAACATCCTAGCTCACACCAAAATGTTGGAAACCCAATTGACTCAACTAGCATCTTCAAGCTCACAAAGACAAAAGGGGCAATTACCACCTCAAAGTAATCCCCCAAGACATGAAACGGTTAGTGCCATTCACTTGAGAAGTGGTACAAGGTATGAAGCACCGAAGAAGGAAGTTGAGGATAAAGTTGTGGAAGCTAGTGACAAAGAAGAAATTGTGCAAAACTCCAAGGATGGAGAACCATCAAAAGAAGAAATTTCAAAGAAAAATGAAGATAAGGTCAAGGAGAAGGAGCCCATTGTGATTAGACTTCCTTTTCCAAGTCGTCAAGCCAAGCCCAAATTTTATGACCAACATGGAAAGTTTATGGAAATTGTGAAGAATTTGGAAGTCTCAATTCCTTTCAGGGAATTAATCAATCACGTACCGGCCTATGCGAAATACATGAAAGACATCCTCATAAAGAAGAAGTCGATCCGGAAGCTTGAGACTATCGCCTTCACTAAGGTGAGTAGTGCGATACTTCAAGGGAGTTCACCTCCAAAACTCAAAGATCCGGGAAGCTTCTCAATACCGTGTACCATTGGCGACACCATGATCAACAAAGCCTTATGTGATATAGGGGCTAGTGTGAGTGTTATGCCGTACTCGGTGTGTAAAAGGTTGGGGATGGGAGAGCTTAAATGCACCAATATCACACTCCAAATGGCCGATAGATCGACGAAGACACCATTAGGGATATGGGAAGATGTTCCCGTACGAATTGCGAAATTTTTCATCCCGGTGGACTTTGTCATTGTTGATATGGAAGAAGACTCCAACATTCCAATCATTCTAGGAAGACCTTTCTTACACACCGCGGGTGCGGTGATTGATGTAAAACATGGAGAGCTCACTCTAGAAGTGGGAGATGAGAGCATAACTTTCAATCTTGACAAGACCATGAGAGCTCCCCGTTTGCATGAACCATGTTTTATGATTGATCATTATAGCCGGAAGGATGATAGGAAGAAGTCGGAATTCCAATGGAAGAAGAAAATTGAAGATGCACCATTCAAAGAGCAAGTGAATTGTAACAAAGAGAGCTTGAAAAGCTCACCAAAGTCAAGCAATGAAGAAGATGGCCTCATTGGCCAAGACAAGATAATGGGAGAATTGTCTCTATCATCTCAAGAGATCTTTAGTGATCAAGTAGATGAAGTTTGTGGTCTTTGGGACGATGAGTTTGAAGGGATTTTCAATCCCTATATTGGTAATGCTATCGATCAAGACCGACAACAAGGGCACAGATCTATTGAAGATCTTTATCATGACAATGAACAAGCTTTTGATTACTTCTTCAAGGTGTTGAGCAACATCAACAACACCTTGGACATGCCCCCATGACATCTCACTAAGGATGAGAGTTTGGTGGAGTCCTCCCTAAACCACCATTTGTAAATATTTCTAACTCCCTAACTCGCATTCCAATTCTTATATTGCATTTTTGTCATTTTTGGATTTTTATACTTTGATCAAGATAATTATCATTTTTGAGAGAAGTGAGGGAGGGACTAATGATTTCAATTGATGTGTAGTGCTTTAGCTTAGTGTGGGGATAGCAATTTCCTAGGCTATTCATGCCTTAGTAGTGCCCCCACAATGAAGAACACGAGATTTTGAAGAATGAAAAATGACACGGGATATGCAAGTACACGGATGGAACTGAATCCGGGTAAAAGGGGCAGAATCCGAGCGTTTTTGTGGGAATCCGTCCGTCTTCAGACAACCCGGGCGTATTTGTCAAAAGCCGCCCGTCCTTATGAGCTGAATATTTGAAATTTTTGGACTGCTGAAGAATCCGGGCGTCCTGCAAGAGAATCCGCCCGTCTTCAAAAAGACGCCCGTCCTGGAAGGAAAGACGCCCGTCTTTTTGGCTGAGAAAAACAAGAAAAATCACTGGAAAGGAATCCGCCCGTCTTCACTAAAAGACGCCTGTCCCGCAGTTACAAATCCGAGCGTCTTTTCTGAAAGACGCCCGTCTTTAGGCGAGAATTCTGAAGCCAAGAATAGACAGAATCCGGCCGTCCCGAAAGAAAGCCGCCCGTCTTCCCCCTGCAATTCAAATTTTTTGGGTCTTTTATAAACCCCCTCCCACATTCATTTTTTCATTCCTTCATTCAAAACACTACCCATAAACCCCAAAACTCAAAACCCTCATCCTCTCCATCACAAAAACAAGATTTCCTCAACCACATTCATCAAAATCAAATCAAAACATCCTTCTAACAACAATTAATCACTCCTCTTTCAACAAAAATCAAACAAGCACCAAATCTTCAACCTTTGAGTCGATTTTTGAATTTATAAAGGCAAAGCCTTTCATCTTAAAATCGATTTGGGTATACTTGGAAATTGAAGATTTTCACTCTTTTCATGGTTCAAGCATCAATGGCAAGGACAAAAGGAGCAACAAAGGCACCTAAGGCAAAGGAACTCTCAACAAGACAAAAGAGTCTTCAAGCAAAGAAAACCTCATTGGCTATGGTGGTAGCTAGTTCAAACTTGGAAATGCAACAACAACAACCTCCCTTGGAAGCAACAACTTCAACAACTCCGGAAATTGCTCAACTTTCGAACTATCCGGAGGTAATTTTCATTTCTAACTCCCATAAGGAAACTTTTGCCAAGTATGCTAGAAAGTCTTTTCTATCCACCAAGTTTATATGTCAAGATGCCTTAGATAAGTTGGGTGTCCTTGAGCAAACTAAAGTCTTCTTTGAAGCTATGGGGTTGGAAAAATTGTTTACAACAAAAGAATTGACGTACCCCTCCCTTACCTTAGAATTCTTGAGTTCTTTGAAAGTTACAAAGGTAGAGACTATGGAAAGCATCGAGTTCCGCCTAGCTAATGTGAGTAGGCGCATCTCCTTTGAGGAAATGAGTAAAGCTTTGGGTCTTAGTGACTCACCCAGTTATTTCAAGAATGTTGGCAAGTATGACCCCGCTCCTCTTTGGGAGGCAATTTCCGGAAGGAAATTTGAGAACTATCATGCTAGTCGCGCTCTATTAGTCCACCATCCGGGCATTAGAGTGTGGCACAAGGTCATAGGGAATACCATCATTGCAAGAAAAGACACCAACCACTTTACCAAGCTCGATTTTGTTCTTCTTGAGTCGGCCTTAAACATTGGAAGGGAATTCACCAAGCCTTTCAACTCTCTAAGGCTTTTGGTGGATAGATGGCTAAAATGTTGATTGTGGGAAGCAAGGCACTACCGTTATTGTGAATGGAGGTCTAGTCACCCTTTTGGCTAAGTACTTTGATCCGAACTTCAACAAGGATAGCAAGTATGTGGCGAAAAAAGGGGGTCATCTCGTTGATATGGATGCTATGATAAACAAATACAAGTGGGTCTCTCATAACCCTCTTGACACCAAGTATGGATGGCTCACTAGTGAGGCTAGATCTTTTACTTTGCCTTCGAAGATTTGTCGTTTAAGTGTCCATCGGACCAACTATCTCCTTCCCCTCTCAAAAGAGGCCGAATAAATTATCCGACAACAAAGGAATGAAATTGAAATGCACTCCTCTTCCATTGTCACACCACCCTATCCTTTCAAGTACCAAGAGTTCAAACCCGAAGGTGTTGAAGCAAGCAAAGATTGTATGACTACTTATGCAAGAGATGCACAAGCAAGCTTTCAAGGATCGGGAAGATGCTTACTTAGCCCAATATCCACCCCTCCTTCATTTAGCTAGGCAAGGACTACTTGATCCTTCATGTCCTTTGCCTAGTTGGGCGGATAGGGAAGTCTTCTTTCCGAGTGCATCTAGGGGTGAGATTCCGGGTGACGATGAGGTTGTCGGCGATGCGGTTGATGATAGCATTGATGAAGAGGCTAGTGAAGAAGAAGAAGAGGATGATGAACAAAATGCACAAGAAAGTGAAGAGGGAAGTGGTGATGAGTCCACTTCTATTGAGGAAGATGATGATGATGATATGATGGAAGATTAGCAAGCTTTGGAGGCTCCTACCCTCTTGAGGTTTGTCTACTTCTTTGTTTTATTTACTTTATCTTGATCATGGTTAGAGTAGTCCTAGCACCATAGAGGACTAACACCTCGGCCCCATTGAGGTGTTCTTATTTTATTGTTCCCACTTTTGAAAATCAAAAATGACAAATTTAGTTTCATGCATTGCATTTTGTGTGCATGAACTACACCCAACTTGACATTAGAAATAATGTCTAACTCGGTTTGGGGAAGTACATGCATATACAACGGGAGGTAATCTAAATTATCCTCTCCGTCATAAACAAAAACACCCATGCATCATGTAGTGTAGATTAGTGTAGCTTGCATTTAGTGTAGAATTCATGCATCATGCTTGCATGATTTCCCATCATTTTGGCCATTGATGACAATGCCCATATTAGTGTGGGGATGGGGAATTCTAACTTAACTTTTATTCAAAAATCCAAAAAAATTGAAAAATTTCAGAAAAACCATAAAAATTTAAAAAACTGAAAAACCAAAAACAAGTTCATTTCCTTTGTAGTGTAGTCATGTATATATTATTGTATATATTGTGTTTGTTCTATCCTTGTTCACATTGATCGACTACGCCACATCCGAGACATGAGGATATTGAAGACCGCATGATATGATCTTTCCAATCTCCTTTTTCCTCTTTATGTTAATGACTATGTGGCTTTATTTTGATTGATGTGGTATAACAATGTGAATTTAGGACTTGTAATTAGTTTATATGGCATATTAGTTAGTAGAATCATTTGCATTAGGATGTTTATATGTTAGTTGCATCATGGCATGTAGTTGCATGTTAGAAACATTTTGCGAAACCGTCTACTTGGGAAACTTGACAAGTGTATATAGGCCCTATTAGATGCTTTTTCTTCTTAAGACTTTGCTTGTTAGAATACTTGTAAAACACCCTAGGATGTGTCATGCTAGTATCCTTTGACCCATGGTTTAAGGCCTAGTCAAGAGTACTTTGTGGTGTGATAACTCCTTGGCTACCGTTTATTCCAAGGTGACCCTTGAAACCATGCATCCATCCATCCATCATCCATGTTCTACCATATTTTTGTCATCAAAGGGAATGGGTACAAAAAGAAATTGATTTGAGTTCAATGAAACGAAAAGTGAAAGAAAGTTTGCAAAAAAATGCATCAAATGAAAAGAGGAGCAAAAATAGAACTCCTAAAGCTTCAAATATAATACACCATCACTACATATGGGGTGACTTTGAAAATGTTCAAAAGAAATGCAAAGAAAAGTTGAAAGTTGTCAAGTGTTAAAATGCCAAAAATAAAAAAGAATGGCAAGAAAGTGTTCTCAAATGTTATATGCCACATGAAATTGGGGGGAAAAACAAAAGCAAACTCCCAAAGTGAAACTCAAATATCTATCGATCCCTTTATCCACCGTATCCATTTTTGTGCATGGTAGAGAGGGGACGACCCTTGTTCTTGTCTAGGCAAGAGGGGGAATTCCGCGATCCTCCGGTGTTTCTAACACCATAGGGAGTCTATTCTTGACAAAAGCATTTAACGATTGAGGACAAAGGTACCCTAGCTTGACACAACTTGGAGGTGATTTATTGGTATCCTTCTAGGCTTAGTAGTTTGAAGAAATTGCATCTATGAAGGAATGTGTACCCTTGAATTGCTTCCATTGTAGATAATTTCCGTCTTTCCGCCACTTAGATGAGGAAAGTGGCTATTCTTTTGTAGATGCATCCATTATTTGATTTTGTGTGCTTAATGTTTGGATGTGTCGCCATTTTGGCAAGACCCACCTTGCCTTGTAAGAAGGCATCCTACCTCATGGTTGTCTTGTTGTGAGTTGAAGGGGCGGAGTAAGACCCGCTAATTGTCTCATATCGGCAATGCTATTAGGTTAGTTCAAATAATGGTCCTAGTCTTTGTCACCTCTTTACTCGGGACGAGCAAAGGTTCGGTTTGGGGATATTTGATGTGACCATAATTAGAGCATATTTAGTCCCCGAATTAGCCTTGTTCCCATGCTTTTTAGTGCATATTTGGGTCATTTATTGTCTTTAGTTCTTTGTTTTGCATATTCTTTGAGGTTTTGATCCCTTGGTAGGAAAGGAGTGCAAACCTTGCATTTTCATGGCAAAACGAGACTAAATTGATTGAATTCAATGACCAAGCATCAAGGAGAGACAAGATTAGAAGGCCTTTGTACATATTATAGTAGAATGGGCAATGTTGAGGAAAGATCCTTGCATCCCCAAGGATTTTATGAAGAAAAGGGAAGAAAAGAAGAAGAAACAAAGCTGAGCAGCAATCCGTGCGGATTGCCCTGAATCCGCCCGTCCTCAGCACCACAATCCGTGCGTCTTCCTTCAAAGACGCCCGGCAAAGAGCTTCAGGAAGACGCCCGTCTTCACCCCAAGACGCCCGGGCCCAGACCACAGAATCCGGCCGTCCCGAGCCTAAGACACACGGATTCCAGTCCAACACAATTTCGTCTTCTTCAAGCCTCCGTGAAAGATGCCCTTCCTTCGAAAAATACCGGCGTTTCCTTGCTCAAATCTAAAAAGTGTAATTACTAAATTAGCCTTAGTTAACCCTAATGCATCCACCTAATTTCCACTATAAATACCCCATTAGTCTAATTAGAAGAGCATGTTCTTCTTAGCAATCTTTAGTGTAGTTAATATCAATCAAATCTCTCTTTAGTTTTGTAATCAACAATTAATCAAGTTCTAATACAAGTTTTATTTCCTTAATCTCTCTTTTGTTCATCCTTTATTTTGGGTAATTAAAGATTATTTGGGTTATTATTGGGAGATTGACAACCTCTCAATCAAGCATCAAGTACTTCTTTTATTCTTGCTTTATTATTAGATCATTAGTAGGTATAATTCTTTTAATCCCTTTTTAATTATTGTTAATTACTTTCATTTACTCATCATGTTTTACTTTGCTGGTATGATTGACAACCTTGCTAGCATGATCAACATGATAATGAGTGAATAGTCACCTAGCTAGGGTTAATGGGTAATTAGGGGAAACCAACATGGGGAATGATTCATGCTTAAATTAATATGCTTTCATGGTTTATTTGCTTGCTTGTTTTGATCTCAAGTCATGCACATGTTATGTTTGATGAAATGCGAGCCTATGAATCCTTGCATTTTTTACCCATCACCTATCTTTTCAATGAGACTTGTAAGACATAAACCAACTCGAGTCTCATTAGACCATGCATGTTGTTGAGTAGGGAAGATTAAGTCGACTTGTAGGTGTTGTACAATCTAATCGATTCGGCTCCGGGACCCAAACTTTCCTAGGATTGTAAGATATAACCCAACTCAATCCATCACAACAATAATTGCTTGCTTATAATTTGAGAACATGTTTGTATGATCAATTCCCATGATTCCCCTATGACCCCATGACACCCTAGTGCTTTTTATCAATTGTTTACAACCCTTTTAATCCATCTTGCTTGTTTACTTTCATTGCTATTTAGTTTAGTGACTTTCTACATCAACCCAAATTGTGACACCCCTAAGACACCACTATTTACAATAGAAATCTCATCTCAATTCCCGTCCCTTGGGATCCGACCTTTACTTGCCTCTTTACTAATTGTAGAGTTGTTTGTGAAGCTATAAATTGTGTTTTGGTCTAGGTGCTCCTAACGACAAGTTACCGAAAAGATTTTGTCCCGACCAAAAATGGCGCCGTTGCCGGGGTTCGGTGTTAACTTGATTTAGATTTCCTTATATTGTTATTAGTTGTGTCTTTCTTTGCCTTGGGGAAGTAAAACTCCTCAAGGTTTGTTCTAATTATTTTCGAGTTGTTTGATATTTTGCAAGATGGACGTTATAGATTGTTTTGTAGAGGACCACTTAAGTATACCTTTCTTCAAAGATCCCATGCAAGCATTGGAGGCCTTGGAAGCAAGTGAGGCTAAAAATATGTATTGGGAATTGGAGGTAGATCTTTTTGAGGCCGCTCTAAATAACAAGGAACTTACTCATGCACAATCCGAATTAGTGCATAACATCCTTGTGGAAGCATGTCAACCCATAGAGGATGAGCAATCCATCCTAGAAGACATCTTACAAGCTCAAGAGCAAGAGGAATCCATCATGGAATTCGAATGTGATGAGATTGACGAGAATGAAGAACAAGTTGAATATGCTATGAGAATGGAATGTCTAATGGAGATGGAGCAAATTCTCAATGAAACTCCAAAGGAGGAAAGTAAGGTACAAACTCCTACTTTAAAACCCCTTCCCCCAAATTTGAAATATGCTTACCTTGATGAATCAAAGACCAAACCCGTGATTGTTAGTGATAGACTTGATGAGAACCAATTGGGAAAATTGCTTGATGTGTTGAAAAAACATGAAAAGGCTATAGGTTATAGTCTAGATGACCTTAAGGGAATAAGTCCCAACTTTTGCATGCATAGAATTCATCTAGAGGAAGACCATAGACCTACCATCCAACCTCAAATAAGATTGAACCCCCACATGCAAGAAGTTGTCAAGGGAGAGGTTATGAAATTACTTGATGCGGGAATCATATATCCCATATCGAACTCTTTGTGGGTTAGCCCCGTTCAAGTGGTACCTAAGAAAGGAGGTACCACGGTGGTGACAAATGAGAAGAATGAGCTAATACCCACAAGGATGATCACCGGTTGGCGTATGTGCATTGACTATCGAAAATTGAATTCCGCAACAAGGAAGGATCATTTCCCCCTACCATTCATTGACCAAATGCTTGAGAGGTTAACCTCCAACAAATTCTTTTGTTACCTTGACGGGTATTCGGGATTTTTCCAAATCCCTATACACCCGGATGACCAACATAAGACCACCTTCACATGCCCTTATGGTACTTTTGCATATAGGAGGATGCCTTTTGGTTTATGTAATGCCCCCGCCACTTTCCAAAGATGCATGATGAGTGTCTTCTCCGATTATCTAGAGACCATAATGGAAGTTTTATGGATGATTTTAGTGTTTATGGAAAGGACTTTGACTCATGTTTGCATAATCTTTCTCTTGTGTTGCAAAAATGTGAAGATGTTAGTCTTGTTTTAAATTGGGAAAAGTGTCACTTCATGGTGAATGAAGGAATTATTTTGGGTCATTTAATCTCGGAAAAGGGCATCGAGGTCGATAAAGCTAAAGTTGAGGTGATAGAGAAACTCCCACCTCTCGTGAATGTTAAAGGGGTGAGAAGTTTTCTCGGTCACGCGGGTTTCTATCGCCGTTTCATAAAGGATTTTTCAAAAATAGTGAAACCCCTCACTCAACTCTTGCTTAAAGATGCCCAATTCCTTTTCACTGATGAGTGTGTTGAAGCCTTTAATAGAATCAAGGAAGCACTAATCTCGGCACCGATCATTCAACCTCCAAATTGGGAACTACCGTTCGAGATTATGTGTGATGCTAGTAACTACGCCGTTGGAGCGGTTCTTGGCCAACGGGTAGGAAGAGCTCTTCACGCCATCTATTACATAAGAAAAACTCTTGATCCCTCCCAAGTGAATTATGATACCACCGAGAAAGAGCTTCTTGCCATTGTCTATGCTTTGGACAAGTTCCGTTCCTACTTACTTGGATCCAAGGTGATTGTCTTTTCGGATCACCGTGCTCTCCGACATCTCTTGATAAAGAACGAGGCAAAACCAAGGTTGTTGAGATGGAGTTTGCTCCTCCAAGAATTTGACTTGGAAATAAGAGGCAAGAAAGGAGCCGAAAATGTGGTGGCGGATCACTTGTCAAGGATCCGGTTTCATGATGAAAATGGAGAAACCCCGATCAATGACTCATTTCCCGACGATATTTTGATGGCCATTCAAACACAACTTGAAAGGCACATCACCCCATGGTTTGCCGATTATGCTAACTATATTGTTGGAAAGGTACTCCCTCCAAATTTGAACCACAACCAAAGGAAGAGATTCCTATTCGAAGTGAAGAGGTATTTTTGGGATGACCCAAACCTCTACAAGGAGTGTAGTGATGGGCTCTACCGGAGATGCATCTCTCAATGGGAAGTCCAAGGAATCTTGGAAGGGTGTCACTCATCACCCTACGGTGGGCACCATGGAGCAAGGAGGACCATTGCAAAAATTCTTCAATCGGGCTTCTATTGGCCTACAATGTTTCAAGACACAAGAGAACTCATCATTCATTGCGATGCTTGTCAAAGAACGGGGAATATCTCTTGGAGGAACGAAATGACACAAAGGGGCATTCTAGAGGTGGAGATCTTCGATGTTTGGGGAATCGACTACCAAGGACCCTTTGTGACATCCAATGGGAATAAGTACATCCTTGTAGCCGTAGACTACGTCTCAAAGTGGGTGGAGGCAATTCCCACTCCAAATGATGATGCAAAAACGGTCACCAAGCTCTTCAAAAAGATAATTTTCCCAAGATTTGGAGTTCCTAGAGCAATCATAAGTGATGGAGGAACGCACTTCCATGAGAAGAAACTTGCATCTCTTTTGACCAAATACGGTGTTCAACATAGAACTGGCTTAGGATATCATCCTCAAACAAGTGGTCAAGTTGAAGTTTCAAATAGAGAGATCAAGCAAATCCTTGAGAAAGTTGTGAACAAAACTCGAAAAGATTGGAGCACAAAGCTTGATGATGCTCTTTGGGCTTATAGGACGGCCTATAAAACTCTTATAGGAGCCTCCCCTTACAAGCTTGTCTATGGAAAAGCATGTCATTTGCCGATCGAATTGGAGTACAAAGCTTTTTGGGCAATCCGAGCACTTAATCTTGATCTCAAATTGAGTGGGCAAAAGAGGATGATTCAAATTCAAGAGTTGGAGGAATTCCGACTACAATCCTATGAGAATGCAAAGATTTACAAAGAAAGAACGAAATTGCTTCATGATAAGAGAATTAGACAAAAGGCCTTGCATAAAGGAGACAAAGTCCTTCTATTCAATTCCCGCTACCGACTTTTTCCGGGAAAGTTGAACTCTAGATGGATGGGTCCCTATGTGATAACCGAAGTTGGAAAATATGGATATTTTGAACTCAAGGCGGAAGATGGAAGCAAGTTCAAAGTCAATGGTCAAAGATTGAAGCCTTACTATGAGGGAGCGTTTATTGGAGAGGTCGAGGTCACCTACCTCGGGCCTTCTCATCCTTGAAAGAACCATCGAAGGAAGAGTTTGGTGGAGTCCTCCCTAAACCACCACTTGTAAATATACTAACCCTTTAACTTGTATTTATTGTTTTGTTGCATTTCTTTAAATAAACATGAATTCTTTTCATGAGAGTAAGTGAGGGAGGGTTACTAACGAATTTTCAATGAAGGAAGGAACCAATTTTCAAGTGTGGGGAAGCATTTTTAAAGAAGAAAGGAAATCAAAGGAAGGATTCGCAGCTTGAACCCGTGCGTGTTCCCTGGAATCCGGCCGTATTGCTGGAATCCGGGCATATTGGGAAGAATCCGTCTGTTCTTCTAAACTGAGAAATTGAAAATTTTGGACTGAAGAAGAATCCGAGCGTCTCAGAAGGGAAGCCGCTCGTCCTGAAGAATCCGGCCGACTTTGCAGAAATCCAGCCGTCCTTCTACCTGTGCATTTCAAGAAATTTCCCTGGGAAGGAATCCGCCCGTCTTTACGAAAAGACGCTCGTCCCGCAATTGAAGAAACCGAGCGTCTTATGCTCGGGTCGCCCGTCTTTGTGGCGTCATATTCTTGAAAAGTTAGCTGTGACAGAATCCGGGCGTCTTACCCAGAATCCGCCCGTCCCGATAAGACAGAATCCGAGCGTCTTCTGCTCGAATCCGCCCGTCTTCCTGCGGTGATTTGGCCCGACTTTTCTTAATCTAATTACACCCCACCACACAATTAGTGACACATCACCCTTCCTTCCACTTGCATTATAAAAACCCACCTCCTTATGACTTCAAAGCATATCCCAATCACTCTTTTAACCCACAAAATCAAAAAGCCCCAAATATTCTAGGGTTTCAAAGGAAACACCCAATCAACAAGGAGCATCTTTATTCTTTAACAAATCAAGAAATTCCAGCTCAATAATCAAGGAATGGCACCAAGGAGATCCTCTTTTAGGAATGGGAGAAGACCAAGGATGAGGGGAAGTTCTTCTACCTCCCATGTCAACACATTAAGAAGGGAGCATGAAGAGATTGTAGATCTTACCAGGCTTAATGACTTCTCAAATGTGGAATTTGTTAATGATGTGCAAAGATTAGTCTTCCACCGGCTTCTAAGTAATAACATTCTTCCCACTAAGTTTTTATGTCATGCTACCTTGAGGAAACTTGGGATTTATCACCAAGTGGAAGCTCTCTTTGAAGTATTTGGTCTCTCTACCCTTTTTCGCATGTATGAACAAACTTACCGATCTCTTGTGCCTGAATTTTTGAGCTTTTTGAAGATTACAACCTTGAACAAAACAATATGCATAGAATTTAGGTTGGAGAATGTTTCTAGGATGATGACCCTTGTAGAATTCGCAAATGTGCTCGGTCTCGATGTTTCGCCTACCCGGACATCGAAGCCAAAGAAGTATAGTGTTGAACCTTTGTGGAGGGCCATGACTGGCCGGGATTTCATACACACCAAGGAATGTCTCGCCTTTCATATCCAAAATCCTATCTTGAGGCTTACTTATCGATTCCTTTCGGGCACTCTACTTGCTCGCCGAGATCCAGCCATAGTGAATCAACTTGACCTTGTGTTTATGGAATCCTACCTCAATATTCAAGGAAGGAATGTGTACCACTTCAATGCACCTCTTGTGCTACTCGAGAAATGGGCAAAGTTTAGGAATGGTGACGATGATGGGATGAAACACATTGTGAATGGAGGACTCATTACTAGGCTTGCGAAGCATTTCAATCCGAGATTCAATGAGAATAATGAGTATGCTCCTCTTTTGGGAAACACAAGGATAAACGAAGATCTTCTTCTTATTCATCATAATTGGATAACCCTTGAGGGGGTCGATAAGCGGATCAAGTGGTTAACGAAAGGAAGCGATCCGATTTATCTTCCAATGGCCGACCTACCACGTATCTCCCCAAGAAGAGGACCTTTAGCCCCAATCCCATCCTACCTCATCCCGAATCAAACAAGGCAAGCACCACCACCTCCGAATCCACAACAACAACAACAAGATCAAAAAACTCAAGATGAGAAGATCAAAGTGCCTCCCTACCCATTTCCTTACCAACCGTACAACCATCCCAACCCCTTCATCCTTCCCCGTGACGACTTTGTCACGGGAATTCTACAAGATTTGCACTTTCGCCAATACGAAACCAACGTGGACATTTACTATGCACTCTATCCTCAATACCACGAGATGGTTCGAAGGGGAAGGATTAGTGAGGAAGGAGCATTTCCCTCATGGGCTCAAATGGATTTACTCTTTCCCAATTCGAAGAGGGCTAATGAAGGGACAACCGGGAGACAAGAGGAGGGGAGCAACAATTCTTGCGGAGGAGACACGGTGGAGCTTGAGAGTGAAGAGGACGAATTCATGGACCCGAGTATGAGTGATGCATCAAAAGAAGTATGGGATAGCGATCTAGAGGGAGATGACGGCGATCTCTAGAGGATCACTTCATGGCTAGGTGGAGCGGGCGAGAGGCACCCATCACAAGCTCAAGTGAAGTTTCCTCATCTCCTCTCTTTAATTTTCAAGTTTCATGAAAAGAAGTTTGTGTTTTTTTAACTTGTATTTTATTAATCTTGATCTTTGTTGGAGTAGTCCTAGCACCATAAAGGACTAACACCTCGGCCCCATTGGGGTGTTCTCATTTTACTGTTCCCATCTTTCAAAATCGAAAATGACAAATTAGTTTCATGCATTGCATAGTGTGTGCATGAACTACACCCAACCTTAGGACATTAGAAATAGTGTCTAGCTCGGTTTGGGGAAGTCAGTGTTTACACAATGGGAGGTAATCTAAATTATCCTCTCCGTCAAAAAAAAAAACCATGCATCATGTAGTGTAGATTAGTGTAGCTCGCATTTAGTGTAGAAATCATGCATCATATTTGCATAATTTCCCATCATTTTGGCCATTGAGGACAATGCCCATATTAGTGTGGGGATGGGGAATTCTAACTTAACTTTTATTCAAAAATCCAAAAAAATTTGAAAAAATTCGAAAACTCATAAAAATTTGAAAAAATTGAAAAACCAAAAATATGTTTATTTCTTTTGTAGTGTAGTCTTGTATATATTGTTGTATATATTGTGTTTGTTCTATCCTTGTTCACATTTATCGACTACGCCACATCCGAGACATGAGGATATTGAAGACCGCATGGTATGATCTTTCCAATCTCCTTTTTCCTCTTTATGTTAATGACTATGTGGCTCTATTTTGATTGATGCGGTATAACAATGTGAACTTAGGACTTGCATTTAGTTTATATGTCATAATAGTTGGTAGAATCACTTGCATTAGATGTATATAATAGTTGCATCATGGCATATAGTTGCATTTAGATGAAATGTTTTGAAAAGTGCCTAATTGGGAACTTTGACAAGAGCAACTAAGCCATTACAAATACTTTTTCAACTTAAGACTTTGCCTACTAGAATGGTTGTAAAACACCCTAGATTGTGTCATACTAGTGTCTTTTGACCCATGACCCAAAGCCTAGTCAAGGGTTTGCATGTGAGTTACCTATCCAACCCCGTGATGCGATGTAGACTTGGTTCACTTGTCTAGGTGACCTTGATTGACCTTGTGGTAAGGCAACCCAAAAATACTTTCTACCAATAAGTTTGAAGTGCTCATTTCGAAGATTTTGTTTTGTGGAAACAATTTATTTCTAAGGAAACCTCAAATGTTATGAAATGTGGAAATGTTGAGTAAATTTTAATCGTTTTGATGGAGGCGTACCACTTCGATGTGCTTTGGAGAGGGATCCATTGAATTGGGCCCCCACACGGTTGTGAATTCGACCGCCCAGAGACAGGGTGACTATCACCCCGAAAAGCTATTGTCTAGAGGTTAACCGGTTGCCTAATAAGCGATTGGCGAAAGCAAAGGACATTAGCCCGGAAGGGACAAACCCCATCTTAAATTTTTGAAATGTGAAAGGTAAATGAGGTCAATTTTTGAATACTAGTCATATCCACCCTTGTTTACAACGATTTGAGCATTTCATTCCCAAAAAGCCTTTTGTCAAGCCACTTTGTCGAGCTTGGGACGATCCATGACCTTTACTTTTGTAGAGAATTCGAGACTTGTCATGTCATATGCTACTAGCATCATAGGGATCATCATCATTCCATTACCATCCGATCGCTCTTGACGAAAGCATTTGGAAATTGAGGACGAAAGTAGTCTAATTTAACACCATTTGGAGGTGATTTAGTGCCATCCTCTTAGCCTTAGTAATTTGTTGAACTAGTATTTGTGAAGGATTATATGCTCTTAAATTTGTTCCTTTTTAGTTGACTCCGCCACTTGATGAGGAAGTGGCTATTCTTTTTGTAGATGCATCCATTATTTGATTTTGTGTGCTTAATGTTTGGATGTGTCGCCATTTTGGCAAGACCCACCTTGCCTTGCAAGAAGGCATCCTACCTCATGGTTGTCTTGTTGTGAGTTGAAGGGGCGGAGTGAGACCCGCTAATTGTCTCATATCGGCTATGTTATTAGGTTAGTTTAAATAATGGTCCTAGTCTTTGTCACCTCTTTACTCGGGACGAGCAAAGGTTCGGTTTGGGGATATTTGATGTGACCATAATTAGCGCATATTTAGCCCCCGAATTAGCCTTGTTCCCATGCTTTTTAGTGCATATTTGGGTCATTTATTGTCTTTAGTTCTTTGTTTTGCATATTCTTTGAGATTTTGATCCCTTGGTAGGAAAGGAGTAAGAATCTTGCATTTTCATGGCAAAACAAGACTAAATTGATTGAATTCAATGACCAAGCATCAAGAAGAGACAGGATTAGAAGGCCTTTGTACATATTATTGTAGAATGGGCAATGTTGAGGAAAGATCCTTGCATCCCCAAGGAAATCCCCAAGGATTTTATGAAGAAAAGAAGAAGAAACAAAGCTGAGCAGCAATCCGTGCGGATTGCCCTGAATCCGCCCGTCCTCAGCACCACAATCCGTGCGTCTTCCTTCAAAGACGCCCGGGCAGCAGCTTCAGAAGACGCCCGTCTTCAGCCCATGACGCCCGGGCCCAGACCACAGAATCCGGCCGTCCCGAGCCTAAGACGCACGGATTCCAGTCCAGCACAATTTCGTCTTCTTCAAGCCTCCGTGAAAGATGCCCTTCCTTCGAAAAATACCGGCGTTTCCTTGCTCAAATCTAAAAAGTGTAATTACTAAATTAGCCTTAGTTAACCCTAATGCATCCACCTAATTTCCACTATAAATACCCCATTAGTCTAATTAGAAGAGCATGTTCTTCTTAGCAATCTTTAGTGTAGTTAATATCAATCAAATCTCTCTTTAGTTTTGTAATCAACAATTAATCAAGTTCTAATACAAGTTTTATTTCCTTAATCTCTCTTTTGTTCATCCTTTATTTTGGGTAATTGAAGATTATTTTGGTTATTATTGGGAGATTGACAACCTCTCAATCAAGCATCAAGTACTTCTTTTATTCTTGCTTTATTATTGGATCATTAGTAGGTATAATTCTCTTAATCCCTTTTTAATTATTGTTAATTACTTTCATTTACTCATCATGTTTTACTTTGCTGGTATGATTGACAACCTTGCTAGCATGATCAACATGATAATGAGTGAGTAGTCACCTATCTAGGGTTAATGGGTAATTAGGGGAAACCAACATGAGGAATGATTCATGCTTAAATTAATATGCTTTCATGGTTTATTTGCTTGCTTGTTTTGATCTCAACTCATGCACATGTTATGTTTGATGAAATGCGAGCCTATGAATCCTTGCATTTTTTACCCATCACCTATCTTTTCAATGAGACTTGTAAAACATAAACCAACTCGAGTCTCATTAGACCATGCATGTTGTTGAGTAGGGAAGATTAAGTCGACTTGTAGGTGTTGTACAATCTAATCGATTCGGCTCCGGGACCCAAACTTTCCTAGGATTGTAAGATATAACCCAACTCAATCCATCACAACAATAATTGCTTGCTTATAATTTGAGAACATGTTTGTATGATCAATTCCCATGATTCCCCTATGACCCCATGACACCCTAGTGCTTTTTATCAATTGTTTACAACCCTTTTAATCCATCTTGCTTGTTTACGTTCATTGCTATTTAGTTTAGTGACCTTCTACATCAACCCAAATTGTGACACCCCTAAGACACCACTAGTTACAATAGAAATCTCATCTCAATTCCCGTCCCTTGGGATCCGACCTTTACTTGCCTCTTTACTAATTGTAGAGTTGTTTGTGAAGCTATAAATTGTGTTTTGGTCTAGGTGCTCCTAACAACAAGTTACCGAAAAGATTTTGTCCCGACCAATTGTCCTGAAGACGCCCGTCCTCCACCACCATAATCCGAGCGTCTTCACCACAAGACGCCCGGGCAGCAACACCAAAAGACGCCCGTCTTATCCCAAAGACGCCCGGGCAGAGACCCTCGAATCCGCCCGTCCCGTGCCAAAGACGCACGGATTTCCAGGCAGACAATTTCGTTTCTTCAAGCTTCAAGAAAGATGCCCATCCTTCCAAAAATACTGGCGTTTCCTTAAGTAGGGACTTAATCGTCATTTAAGCCCTTAGTTAACCCTAATTCCTACACCTAATCCCCACTATAAATTCCTCATTAGTCTAATTACAAGAGCATGTTCTTCTTAGCAATCTTTAGTGTAGTTAATATCAATCAAATCTCTCTTTAATTTTGTAATCAACAATTAATCAAGTTTTAATACAAGTTTTATTTCCTTAATCTCTCTCTTGTTCATCATTTATTTTGGGTAATTGAAGATTATTTAGGTTATTATTGGGAGATTGACAACCTCTTAATCAAGCATCAAGTACTTCTTTTATTCTTTGCTTTATTATTGGAATCATTAGTAGGTATAATTCTCTTAATCCCTTTTTAATTATTGTTAATTACTTTCATTTATTCATCATGTTTCACTTTGTTGGTATGATTGACAACCTTGCTAGCATGTTCAACATGATAATGAGTGAGTAGTCACTTAGCTAGGGTTAATGGGTAATTAGAGGAAACCAACATGGGGAATGATTCATGCTTAAATTAATATGCTTTCATGGTTTATTTGCTTGCTTGTTATGATCTCAACTCTTGCACATGTTATGTTTGATGAAATGCGAGCCTATGAATCCTTGCATTTTTTACCCATCACCTATCTTTTCAATGAGACTTGTAAGACATAAACCAACTCGAGTCTCATTAGACCATGCATGTTGTTGAGTAGGGAAGACTAAGTCGACTTGTAGGTGTTGTACAATCTAATCGATTCGGCTCCGGGACCTAAACTTTTCTAGGATTGTAAGATATAAACCAACTCAATCCATCACAACAATAATTGCTTGCTTATAATTTGAGAACATGTTTGTATGATCAATTCCCATGAATCCCCTATGACCCCATGATACCCTAGTGCTTTTTATCAATTGTTTACAACCCTTTTAATTCATCTTGCTTGTTTACTTTCATTGCTATTTAGTTTAGTGACCTTCTACATCAACCCCAATTGTGACATCCCTAAGACACCACTAGTTGCAATAGAAATCTCATCTCAATTCCCGTCCCTTGGGATCCGACCTTTAATTGCCTCTTTACTAATTGTAGAGTTGTTTGTGAAGCTGTAAATTGTGTTTTGGTCTAGGTACTCCTAACGACAAGTAACCGAAAGATTTTGTCCCGACCAGTTATAATAAAAAAAAAATAATATTAATAATAATAATAATAATAATAATAATAATAATAATAATAATAATAATAATAATAATATAATATATAAATGTAGAGTGTGGGGTGAGTAGGTGGTATGTGTTGTCGATATACGGTTGGTCCGGGTTTCGGTAAGATTCCCAATTGAAATGTGACGGTCTATGCTAGTCGGTAACATAAGACGGAAATATTATTATTATTTTCACCTATTATTAATATCCAACTATATACATATACTTTTATATAAACAAGCTTATAAAAATGAAATCTTTATGAAAATTATGTTAAACACGAAATTAATTAAATTAAATAATTTATAATATAAATAAAGAAATTGAACGGTTAAATAAATCACAAAGGCTAAAAATGGGAAATTCGCGGGTGTTACATCGTCCCCGAGGGAGAATCCGAGCTCTACAATGGCTTTCCTGAGCCAATATACAATCTCGTAGCTGAGGTCAAACACCCGGGTGTAGAGGTCTTTCAAGACTGCTACTTCATCCCCGACAACACCAAAGTTGCGTCGACCAAATGTGAGTCGACCCCATGCCTAGATGGACAAGCCGTCAGTCTCCTCTTCGGAGAAGGCAACATCAAGCACCTCGGCTATGAGGACATCATCAACATTGCTCTAAAGGATAACCAGTTCGATCCCAGCGCCTTAATCTCTGATATTGACCCAGAGAAAACTACACAAGGCTGGAGTAAAACTGTCAAGTGGACCGATCGCCAAGGCCGCATTCTCAATATTACAACTGGAGAAGGCCCTATGTTCAAGGAGGGAAGTGAAGATGAGAAGGACTCTGATTCTGAGTCAGAGTCAGAGTCTGTCTTAGCTCCTAACATTCCTGACGTCCCAGTCAAAGTCCCATTTCCATTATTTTATCACAAACTAGTGGCTGCTTCAGAGGCTGAGTCAACTAGGGTCATCCCCACTCCCGGAGAAGGCAGCAACCTGGAGCTTGTTCCAGGGGCCACCTCCTCTACAGCGTCGCCTCTGACTGCCCATGAAATGTTTGTCCTATCCGAGATTTTCGCTCAAATCGACTTAATGAACGCTAAGTTTGCTTATGACTCATCTCAATTTAACTGCAATGCAATTCTGAACGAATATGAGGAATTTGACTTGAGTGACTACCCACCTCACCTAGCCAAAGAACTTGCCAAACGAGAAGATAGGACCCCCATCATTGAGGAGACCGAACCTATTAACGTAGGAACCAACATTACACCTCAAGAACTTAGGATAGAGACCACCCTTGACCCCTCGGAAAGACGGCAGTTCATCGACTTCCTGCACGAATAAAAGGACGTATTCGCATGGTCCTACAAAGATATGCCTGGGATTGACAGGGAGATTGCAGAGCACAGGATACCCATTAAACCTGGAGCTAAACCCGTGAAGCAAAAGTTGCGCCGAATGCACCCTGAATGTGCCCTCAAAATCAATGAAGAGGTAGACAAGCAGTTCAAAACCGGATTCATCAAAGTGTCAGAATAATCTGACTGGGTGGCCAACATAGTCTCCGTACCCAAGAAAGACGGGAGAATTCAGGTTTGCATCGACTTCAAGGACCTAAACAAAGCAAGTCCAAAAAGGCGACTTCCCTCTGCCACATGTTGACATCCTGGTAGAGAACACCGCCGAGCACGCCCTATTATCATTCATCGACGGGTATGCTGGGTACAACTAGATCAAAATGGCTGAGGAAGACATGCACAAGACTGCATTCACTACACAATGGCGTGCATATTCCTACACGGTCATGCCCTTCGGTCCAATCAACGTCGGAGCAACCTACCAAAGAACCGCTACCAATCTTCTACATGACATGATGCACAAGGAAGTAGAGGTATATGTCGATGACATGATCGTCAAATCAAAAGAGCGGGACGGCCACATCAGCGCCCTTCGGAAATTCTTCGCTCGCCTTCAAAAATACAACATGAGACTAAATCCTCAGAAGTGTGCATTCGAGGTCACCTCCGGAAAACTCATGGGACACATCGTCAGCAAAAGGGGTATTGAAATTGATCCTACCAAACTCAAGGCTCTTCAACAAATGCTCAATATAATTTGCGAACCAATCTTCAAGAAGCTTCGCGCCTCCGATCACACCTATTGGGACGACGACTGTCAAAGGGCCTTCGACGGGATAAAGGAAATCCTATCCAAACCTCCTGTCCTCATGCCACCTCAACAAGGAATTCCCTTATCCCTTTACCTGACTGTCACCGACACAGCCATGGGAGCAATGCTAGCGCAAACAGTAAACGGGGAAGAACGAGCCATCTACTACATCGGCAATAAGTTCATTGAGTATAAGATGAGATATACCCAACTCGAAAAGACATGTGTTGCCCCGGTCTGGTCAACAAAGAAGCTGCGATATTACATGCTCAGCTACACGGTTCACATCTACTCCAAGATGGACCCGGTCAAATACATCTTCGAAAAGCCCGTACTAAACGGAAGGTTGTCTAGGTTGACACTCATGATGTCCGAATTTGACCTCAAATTCGTAGCCCTCAAGGTCATCAAGGGAAGGGCAGTCGCTGATTTCCTAGCAGAAAACCCCGTCAACGAGGATACAACGACCGACACATGGTCACTTCCTGACGAAGACATCCTTTGTGCCGACACCGACGCATAGGACCTATACTTCGATGGTGCATCAAATCTGAGAGGCTTCGGAGTAGGAATCCGAACATGTCCCGATCTCAGTCAAGCTAGACTTCGCCGTCACCAACAATGCCGCCGAATATGAAGCATGCCTCATCGGCCTACAAGCAGCGATAACACTTGGCATCAAGAGACTGAGGGTCCACGGCGATTCTTCATTCATCATCAATCAGGTGTCCGGGTCATGGAAGATCCGAAGCGACAACTTAGCACCCTACCGAGCAAAAATCAATCAAGAAGCCGAATTCTTCGACCGAGTCGACTACTTCCACCTACCACGGGAGGAAAATCAATTTGCTGATGCCCTAGCAAAACTGACCGCGCTCGTCAACACACCTGACGACATGACATCGATGCCCTTACGTGTCAAGAGAAGGAGCGAGCCCCCTCACAATGCGCCATCAAGAACGATGAGGAAAACGATGTCGAACCTTGGTACCAAGCCATCCTCAACTACAAAACCAATAACTAATTCCCTTCCAACTCGGATACAAGAGGACAAAGAGCCATCCGTTTACTTGCATCACAATTCGTGATAAACCAAGAATAGCTATACAAAATAACACCCCAGGGGATCCTTCTGCTTTGAGTTGATCACCACAAAGCCAAAAAAGTCATGGAAGAAGTCCACGACGGAGAATGCGGCCCTCACATGAGCGCAAAGATGCTAACTCGAAAAATCATGCGGTTGGGCTACTACTCGACCACCCTGGAAGCCGATTGCAGAAACTACGTCAAATATTGCCACAATTGCCAAATCTTCGCCAACATACAACATATACCACCATCCCTTTTATACACCATGACATCACCCTGGCCTTTCTCAACCTAGGGCATCGACATCATCGGGAAGGTCAACCCGATAGGCACCAAAGGGCATTGCTTCGTCCTCGTCGCCATCGACTACTTCACCAATTGGGTGAAAGCGCAGTCCTATGCAGTCTTGACCACCAAACAAGTGGCCAAGTTCATCCAGGACAACATCATCTGCAGATATGTGGTACCCCATGAAATCATCACCGATCAAGGCTCCCACTTCCGGGCGGAAACACAAGCCTTGTTGGACAGGTACAAAAACAAGCGGCATCGATCATCCCCCTATCGTCCCCAAACCAACCGAGCGGTAGAGGCAGCAAACAAAACTCTTGTCACCACCATCAAGAAGATGCAAGATAATTACCGCGATTGGCCGAGCAAACTCCCATTCGCACTCTGGGGATACCGAACCTCCATTCGAACACCAATAGGAGCCACACCCTTCTACCTAGCATACGGTATGGAGGCTGTTCAACCACTAGAGTTGGAGGTCCCATCTCTGCGCATCCTACTGGAGAGTCAAGTTCCTGAGGCGGAATGGACCCGTCGAACGTTCGAACAACTCACGCTTCTAGACGAACGGCGACTCAACGCCTTGCAGAACGTCCAGCTATACCAACGACGTATACAACGGGCATTCAACAAAAAGGTAAAACCCAGAAACATCAAAGAAGGCGACTTGGTCCTCAAGTCGGTTCGAGCACCACTACCCGTCGATCCGAGGGGGAAATTCATGCCCAATTGGGCCGGGCCATACCTGGTCAATAAAATACTTCCGGGGGCACTGTGAGACTGAGTGACCAAGACGGGGAGGATTTCACAAACCCGACCAACCTAGACCAACTCAAGAAATACTACCCTTGAACCCTAGTAACCACAAACCTCTCCCTAGTTTCACAACTAGTGACCATAATATCTCTTTCAAGACAAGTTCCTCAACGCGTTCTGATTTGAAATTGCATGTTTTATCGAGTCTAAGTTGCGGCACCTTGCCACGTTTCAAACGTCCTTTGATCTGTCAAAGGCAACATCCATTTGCACTCAAACCAAACACCTGAACTACGAGCATGGTTTGATTTCACCTTTTCAGGTGGATACGTACGCACTCCTTTCTTACACAAGAAAGATATAGCCACAAAACCCAAACAAAAATAACAAAACATTAGAACTACGAGCATGTTTTGATTTCACCTCTTCAGGCGGATACGTAGGCAGTTCTTTCTTACACAAGAAGGATACAACGATCCCCACACACAAAAAATCACCCATATCAACTTCAAAACAAAAAGGAAAAGGAAAAACCTTCCCTTTTCCACAAAAATACAAAAAAGAAAGCCTTTCTCTCTTCCCACAAAAATCCCCTTTCCCAGGTGCAATGTTTAGGATATTTCAAAGCGAATTTCCTTTACAAAATGGATGAAAGAAACGAGCGTTCACAACTCTTTTTAACACAAGCAATCCTCTTCTTTAATTAATAATGAGAAAGATTACAAACTTGACAACAAATAAAGCTAAGCAAGTCTACAACTTGTCAAAGCTAGAATGTCGATTAAGACATCTCACATAGTAAAACTAGCACAAAATACACAATACATAGCTAGTACAACATAATAAAAACTCACAACACTATTACAACATAATAGTAAAAAGGGTAATGGGGGTCTTCATTCTTCCATTCTACCCTTGCCTTTCCCCTCGGGGTACATCTTCCCCTTGCTCTTCTTGTTGGCCCGCCTAGCATGGACTTCCTCTTCGGAACGGATCTACAACCGCGACGGCCTCCGGTCTCTTGCAAGACCCCATACTCGGTCCTAACCAAGCCCATACACGGCCCATTACCTCTTTGGGACCCGAGCTTCTCCTCTTTGGTGGCCTCACTACATCCGCGCTAGCTCCATCCGCAAAATCATCAAAGAAGGCACGGTTGGCCTTGCCAACCTCTCTATACTTCAAGTCGACAACCTCGTCTTTACGAGACTTAGAACTTTCCTCCAAGGTTTGAGCTCTTGACCACTTGACATAAGCGGGAGTCACCCATGTCGTGGCAACGGGGTTTGGTACCACCCAAATCGGCCGAGTGGCCCACCATCTTTCGAAGACCTCCAAAATCTCGGAGTTTCAAAAAATACTCTCTTAGACGAGAGTATCTTGAGCGGGCACCTTTTGCTGACGCCCCATTTGCCTCATGAACCTTTCGGGATAAATGAAGGAAGCAACCTTCAAACCCACCACCGTCACAGAACAAGAGGTAGCGGCCGAAGCGGGCAACCCCGTGAAGGACCTTAAGTGCCACAATGGCACCACCCAACGGATATGGGGACCACCCTCCTCCACCAATCTCGAGGTCCAATAGGCCTCGTGGATGCAAAACTATCCGAGTACAACTTCTTCCTCATAGTAAGGTGACGGAAGGAGTAAGAAGAAGAATCGGTCGGAGGCTCTACATACCTTAGCCTCTCCAATAGCCACACTTGTAGGATCTGTGGCGATCCGAACGAAGGAGATTCTCCACAAGAGCCCTTCTTGTCCATAGCTTGGATGATCTCGCCAAGCACCAACCATGATGGATCCCAACCGTGTTCCATTTGCTCAATTATGTGCACAAGGGTCATACTACCATACCATTTTGACCCCTCCTTCTTCAAGGCATCGACAAGGAGGTACGCATGCACTAGGCAAAAGGCAAGAGCCTTCTCCTAGCCACCTCCGAGATATTGACATCCGACCGATTTGAGAAAATGTTGATAAGAGCCAACATATCCACACTATGGGGAGCAAGGATAAAGTTCACTTGGCTCGTTGACAAGCCCAACATTGAACGAAACTTCTCTTTGTAACACAGCCGAGTCGGAGGAAGCACCGGAGTACAACCCGGCCATCCACCAATAGCACCAACTTCTTCGGCAAGAGGGCAAATTTCACCTTTTAGGAAAATGAAAACATGATGTATCGCATCCCAAAACCGAGAGCATGCTTCAAGAAACGAGGATTTCACCTTGACTTGACGAAGCACGAACAATTGACCAACTCCCATTACAACGAGTTGATACTTCTCGGGAGGCGACAAATCCCGACACCAATGTCGCAACCTATTTTCAAAAGCATCCATGAATTATTTTGTGGAAAAAGAAGAAAGGTTTTAGTAGAGATGTTTTTGTGTTTCGGATGATGAAACAATGAAGCACAAAAGTCCCTATTTATACAAAACAATCAGCGCTTTTTTCCGAAAAAAGGGGAAGCTCACTTCCATCGCCTATGGCCTCGCGCCTCTTTGGGCTGGTCCTCAGAATCCGCGCCTTGATTTGTCCCTATAAAGTTGTGATTCTTCCTGACACCTAGATTGACTCGCCTCAAGGCCCGCGCCTCTTCGGGCTTATCCAGGAATTTTTGTGTTTTCTCACACTCACATTTCCTTGTTTTCGCGTTTCACGAAATCCGGCACGGTTTCCATGACGCGGCTTAAAACATACGGGTTTTTATCTTCTTTTTTTAGGGAGGAAGGGCTAGTCTCCCCGATCCGCGACGGATCGTTTCCCTGTCAATCGAAAATTTCGAAAAAAACTTTCGCTTTTTCGCATTTTCCACAAAAATCGAAAATTGATAACATAACGTCAGTTTTCTTCAAAAATGTAGACTCTTAAAAATCCGAGTCTTAATCTCGGAAATATCAAATCAAATAAACTCGCAAAAATCTCTTTTGAAATTCATCCATGACGGTTTAAGTTTTAGTTTTTCGAGTTACAAATCAATTTTAAGCAAATTCGATGCAATTTAATTTAAACATGAATTAATTTCTCGAAATTTCAAATCAATTTCTTTTGAAAAATCCAAACGTGATACCTTGTCGCGGAATTTTCAAAATTTCTTTTCAATTTCAATTTTAACATAGAGTCATCATGGTTATTTTTGTTTTCATTAAATGCTTTTGCCTATTTACGTGTATGCATACGTGCTGCATGTTGCCTGATTTTTACACTAACGATGCGGCAACAAATGCCAAAGCAAAAGGGAATCAGTCACTGACCATGCTTTTCCGAAACACAACATAAAAGAGCCGAACAAAATAAACTACAAACCAAAAACACATATATACAAACCAACTCACGCAAAATACATCACCACACATTTGATACAAACGACTGACCATACAAATAGGATCCAGTACAAGTATTTATCATACAGACACTGGCCTAAAACAACGAACTGGGGGCTATCCGCCACTTACCGAACTAAGCAATCCCTACCCTTCTGATCAGAAAAGAAAAGGAGCAACATAGAAAAGAAAGGAGTAACCGCGGAAGTAGAGGTGGTTACCATGACGGTAATACCCCATTCCTACTCCGTAACAAAAAACGGGAAAATGCCTGGCAGATTTCGGACAACATGACGATCAGGAATTGTGACTCAGTGCATCACCCCGATGTTAACCCTCAATCGTCGGAATTCGGCGATGAGAAGGAGCCACGACATGGGGGCGCCACCCAGATGTTGAACCCCAATCATCAGAATTCAACAACGATCGAAAACGGTAACGTAGAACGATGCACCCGTCTTGACCCCCAATCATCAGACGTCCGAATCTCTGCAGACAACAGCTCATGATCAACAGTTGATCAAAGGCTGTACAAAGGCCACCAGGGAGAAACACAACTCGACAAGGACGAGGCAACAGCCATCTCTCCTCCTCCTAGATCATCCTCCTCCTCTAAAGCCTCGGCAATGGACCCAGTGGACCCAGAACACTCACCTGCAATCAGGACAAAACAAAAACGTCAGCCAAAATTTCGGCATTACGACGGCACAAAATGGACAAATCCAAAAAAACAAACCACCCACAAATGCAAAACAGAACAAGGCAAACCCGCCCAAACCCACCCAACAAAAACACTTCACAAAAATCGCACAAAAAAACCGACTCGCCCTTCTTTTCAAGCGAAAGACGAGTCAAAACAACAACAAAAATTTCAAAAACCACCCAACACGTCAAGGCCCACACAAGGCCCGTAAAATAAACAACAAAAATTTCCGACACAACTGGGTATTTTTCGCAGCTCAAAATGGTAATTTTACGCCAATTCGGACACAAACAGGTCAAAAATTCAAAATACGACCGCAACAAAACAACGTGATTTAATCACGTCTCAAAGTGACCTAAACTACCGTTAAGGTCCATTTCAAGACAAACTGGCTCAGTTTGAGCCCAAACAGACGCTTGTTTCGTCAGACATAAGACCGTCTCAAAAAGGCAAAAATTCAAAATTTTCCCACAACGCCCAACGAAGGTTCAATATAGCAAAGATTGTCTTCCTCGACTACAATGCAACCTAGTGGGGCACACAACTCAAGCAAAAAACATGGCATTGTGAAATAAGACGGTTTTTTCATCTCATTCACGTTTTTCGAGCCTAGGGAGCGAGAACGGGGGCCAAAATGCAAACTAAAAGCACCCCTATACTCCTAAACAGGTTTCTAACCTAATGCAATCATCAATTTCACTCAAAAGTGGGCTAAACAAAAACGCCCAAATTGATTTTTCGAAGGGTTGAGGTTTCGCCCTAATTCAATTAACAAAACGACAAACAAATTCAAATGGATTCAAGAGGATTTACATTCCTTGAGATGACATAAGGACAATGGCACAAAGTCAAGCAAGCAGCAAAGTCGAAAATGGCGATTTTTCGTGGTTTTTGTGGTTTTGTGTCGAGGAAGACGAAGTGAATTGAGAGCAACCGGCTCTCGCGTCTTTTTACAGAAAAAAGGGGAGCTCCATTCCCTCGCAGGAAGGCTCGCGCCTCAATGGGGTATTCTCTACTTTGTCAGTGGAATTTTGGGATTTTGGCCCAATTCCCACACAAACTTTAAATTTTTAATGACGGAATTAAAAACCGTCATTTTTCAAATACAAATACAAAATAGTGAAATTCAAATTCGCTATTTTCACAAAATTTCAACAATGGAATTAAAAACCGTCACTTTTTGAAATACAAAAACAAAATAGTGAATTTTAAATTCACTGTTTTCGCAATATCTTCAACGACGGCATTAAAAACCGTCATTTCCTCAAAGAAGCACAAAATAGTGAAATTCAAATTCGCTATTTTCGCAATTTTCAACGACGGAATTAAAAACCGTCATTTTTCTCAAACAAGCGCAGAATAGTGAAATTCAAATTCACTATTTTCACACATTTTCGAACGACAGAACTGAAAACCATCGTTTCTCAAAACACAAAAACAAAATGGTGAAATTCAAATTCGCTATTTTCACAAAATTTCAATGATGGAATTAAAAACTGTCATGTTTTCAAAACACAAAAACAAAATGGTGAAATTCAAATTCGCTATTTCCACAAATCACAAATTTTCAAACGACGGCATTAAGAACCGTCATTGTCAAACGGAAATAAATAGGGAAATTCAAATTCCCTGTTTTCACAAAATTCTCAACGGCATTTTCGAATCACAGAAATAAAATAGCGGAACTCGCTATTTTCAAATCTCAAACAAACGGGATTAAAAACCGTCACATAGTGAAATTCATTACCCCTCACAAATCTCAAATCACGAGAAGACAGAATGGAAATCGTTGCCCCAGACACACGTCAAGTGGCAGAATACACATCTACCCTTTTTACAACTTCCAATAAACGGCAGTAAAAACCGTCACCTCTCTTCGAGATTCAAAATCACCGCTTCCCACAAGAGCCAGGCTCACAAGCCCATCTCTTTCCGGCACCACGAACATCCGATATGAACACCGAGATTCCCAAGCAGGATATCGAAGACCTCCCCACGGAGCCACTAACTCAATGACTTTTCAAAATAGGCCCGTCCAATACGGCTATTCCCCATTGTCGATCAACCGACCTACAGCATGGCAGGCGAGCCTCAAAACGCATCACGTACTAACGTACAGCATGGCTGGCGAGCCTCAAAACGTATCACGTACTCACGTACAACATGGCTGGCAAGCCTCAAAACGCATCACGTACTCACGTACAATATGGCTGGCGAGCCTCACAACGCACATTCAACATGGCTGGCTAGCCTCACAACGCACATTCAACATGGCTGGCGAGCTTCACAACGCACATTCAACATGGCTGGCGAGCCTCACAACGCACATTCAGCATGGCTGGCGAGCCTCAAAACGCATCGTCAACACGGCTGGCGAGCCTCAAAATGCACCATATTCAAACATGGCTGGCGAGCCTCAAAGCGCAACTCCAACACAGCTGGCCAGCCTCACAACGCACACTCAACATGGCTGGCGAGCCTCACAACGCACACTCAACATGGCTGGCGAGCCTCAAAACGCACCATCAACGCGGTTCGCGAGCCCCATCATATTCGCAGCACGGTTGGCGAGCCTTTGCCCGCAAACAAGAAACAACTCAGGGACATATCCCGAAGATACCTCAAGTATGACTCCTTCCTATGGCTGGTGAGCCATCGTATGTAATCTAACGGACCTTAATCGACCCACACAGACAGTCAACAGACCCTAAACTGTTCCCGACGACAGGTCCTTGACTCGTATCCTTGAGTCGCCTTGGCGTCGCCCTTCCCGACGGCAGGTCCTTGGCCCGAATTCTTTCGAGCCGCCTCGACGTTGTTTCGGTCTCCAGGTTGTAATCTTTGATTGACCTGGGGGCTATACTTTGACTTCGCCCTGTCCAAGCCTCAGTCAAAGTGGGGGCTCTATAGATACCCAGTATCTGTCGAGTCTCCAACAAACACCCGATGATTATCGGACTACAACATGCTTAGGAATCGCAGCGTTTAATCGACAGATTCGTATAACTATTCGTCGGAAAACATAAAACTATTTCGAAAACAAAACATTTCAAAACTTTTCAAAAGTACCTGGAGTGTTTAATGCACAACGACGGGGTTGCAATGACACTAACTAGAGTCAAAATCGACACCGAACCAAAAACTGACTCAAAAATTCAAATCCCGACTCCAACAATGAGTCAAACCGAGTCAAACACAAAGAACAAACTTCTCAAAACTTCCATGTTAAGTATTCCCGGAATGCTTGATGGTCAAGTACAAATCATGTCATCCAAAACCTAGGATAGAACAAATCATGATTTCAATTGCGTGATAGTGATAAGACAGCTCGAAGACCCGCGAAATGGCTCGCGCCTCTTCGAGTAGCCTGATACGTGCATTTTATATAGTCTTTTTAAGCCTCATATACACACATTTCCATGTAATTCCCGTAGTTTTAGACTACGAAATGCCCCGAATATTCTACTTTGGTTCGTTTGGCTTTAATTGCAGGAATGGACCTTAAAGAAGCAGACTTGAGCTTTTTACTATACCTTTAGCCTGCATTTAGGAGATTAGTGGATTTGGAGCGGAAATACTTCTGCCTTGCGGGATACGGGAAGTCATCTTGGAAGCTAAATCAACACCCTTGAGCTGACTCAGTAGCATATTCCTAGATCAAGATCTTTTGCTGGCCTATGTACTCGATCGAGAATCTTGTGATGGTGCGAATACCTCGATCGAACCCATGCTGTGTTCGATCGAGAGGTGCATACTTAGTGTTCCTCGATCGAGTACTTTTTGTGCTCGATCGAGAGGTTTTGGCGAGAAGTTGTTCGATCGAGTTGTTCCAATGTGCTCGATCGAGTAACTTGCTATCTGATGCGGGATTTTTCTTGCGTAAACTTATTCATTTAATATCTTAAGTTAGGTATTAGGTTAATAAAAATATCTTTCCTATAAATAGGAAAGACTGAATTAGGTTTAGGGATCTTTTTTCCTTCATCTCAGTTTTTAATCTGGTTCGACGTTACTTTCATATTCCCGGATCTCAACTTGTGTAATTCCTTACTCTCTTTAATTCACCATGTCTTTTATTGCTTTATCTTTCGTTATTGTTTTATTTATCGTTATGAGTAACTAATTCCCTTGTGTTGGGAAATGTGTCCTCAACAATAGTGCGATCACATGATTTAAATATCATTATTAAATCTTATTACAAGAATACGGAAGGGATGATACATAATATATATAGTCATTTGGTCCACACATATCGGTAATGATTGGCTGGCTAGAGTTTGACATTACTATCGTGCGACGGTGGTGATCAGTTGATCCCTTGAGGTCACACCTAAAGGACGATTCCCTTAATTGAAAAGGTTAATTAATTGTATACCGATACAGATTAATTAATTCCTTAAAATTGAACAAATTATTATCTTAAGAGAGAAAAGTGACATCTTATTATAATGTGATTAAATGAGATTTTATTTAGTAATTTAAGAAGTTATATTACTAAAATTAATCGGTGTTTGCGAAACACGCGAGATGAGAATGATAAGTTAGTTATAATTACAAGATATTGTGAATTATACTAACTAGTAATTAAATGACCATTTTATGAGAAAGTAATTTTATATTACTTGTCAATTTGTTAAATATGATTTATTTAATTTGTAAATGATATTTAATTTGTTAAATATGCATTTTAAATTAAAACATGACATAAGACATGTCACATGTCACATGACATACAATTGTACAATTGACAAAAATAAAATGGACTCCATATTACAACATGTAAACCGAAAATTGGGTGAGCTTGTGAGAAATTTTGTCTTGGTTCATTTGTCTTATTCATTTGTCTATGACACTTGATAGTGACATGACCATGCAAAAGCCTTACACCTATTTGTCTTGTGAAGACAAAAAGAAAAACAATTATGGTCTATGCTATGATAAGGCCACCGGTTTTGAGAGGAAAGACTAGAGAGTTTTTCATACATAATTCATTCTTATATTACATGCAAAAAGTTCATGTATTTTTCCTCTCTTCTCTCTCTTTAATCTTCATCAAAAATATGAGTTTTTGATTCAAATTTGTTCAAAAGATTACTAAAATTATCAATGTAATATATGAGTATTAGTAATCAATATTAAGGTAAACTACACTATAAACATCTAGTACATGTTAGTTTGTGGTTTTAAGGGATAGTCTTGGGTGCAACTAATTGGAGGGCTTCTATTTTGAAGTCATATATGTTCATCCATTTTGGAAAGCTCAAGAACTAACAAGAAGGAGATCTTATTGGTGCCCATTTGACCGAAATTCCTATGGTGAGAAAATGATTTTCTTATCTTATCCATTTTAGTTTGCATTCATAAGGTCTAGAATTTAATTTATGATTAAATAAATTTGAAACATATAAGAATATGTTATAAATGAGATATAGATTTCCAACAAGCGGTATCAGAGCACAAGGTTGTTTGCATGCAAATCGGTTATAGTTTTTCCGAGTTATACGATTAACATATAAAACTTATAAATTTGTGTTTATTATGAAATATCACGAAATTTATTATGCATGTTAAGGTTTCTGGTCCTAAAATATTTTAGGATATTTTGGTTTAATTTATGGATTTTATTGTTCATTTTATATAATATTGGCATTAAAATGTGATTTTTATGATAAAAATGTCATTTTTGGACGAAAATTAGCTAAACTTCGAATTTTCAAGTGGTTTTTGGATATGTTTTCACATATATTATTTTTAGATGATCTGGAAATTTTCAAAATTTTATGAGTTCTTATGCTCGAAAAATGGATTTTTTATGATAAAAATCGGATTTAGATGAAAAATAGGTTAATATGAGAAATATTTCGAATCTGGTCATAGAAATTTAGTATGTTGTCACATGCAATTTTACAAGATGTGTGTAAAATAATAGGCTATAATGAAGTCTTCATGCATGATTTATGGATTTTTGATGAAAATAGCATAAATAGTGACTTAATTAGTGAAATATTGCTAAAACATACTTCATGACTAAGGAAAAACGTCATATGTTGCATTTTATTATCTTTTTCAGATCTAAAATTGAAAAGTTGATGAATATAATTTTTCTCTTGTTTTTATGATTTTTATTGATAAATCCGATAAACCGCAACATTGTTTTTTCCGATAACTTTCGAAATTTTTAACCTAAGTTTTTGAACATTATGAGTGTCATGGTATTTTTCCAGAATGTTCATGAGTTTAAATTTCAAATTTTTAATTTATTTGAAATTTTTGTGATTTATTTGAAGTTTATGGCTTTATTTTGTAATTTTAAGTCCATTATGAACAATTTTAAGAAATATAAGTTAATTATAGTCAAATGTTTAGTGGAGACTAATTTTGAGTCCTAATATGGTTAGGGTAATTAACTTGTGCATAAATATGAATTTATGTAATTATCGTGATTATAAAACGTTGAATCACGCAACCCAGAAAAACCGTAGTGTAATATACGATATTGGCTCCTTAAAGGCGATTTAGCATAAAATTGGGCATGTTCATACATATTATAATGCTGCATTTTATTTATGATTGTCATAATTTTATTTTATGTAATTTTGAATTATGTAATTTTTACTTAGTATGGCCTTAGTTTTAATTAGTATTACCCGAAATGTATGGGAATATCGATTCGGTTGTAATTTTTGTGATCTCGTATCACCGTTTTGTAATTTAATAGATTTATTTTATTTTAATTACAAATGTATAATAGGAAATTATGTAATTTGTTATGTAATTTATTTATTCCGGAGTTCCATAAAGACGGATTTCTTCAAGATGGCGATACATAAAGACGGTGTTACCTCGAGATGCGTGCCACAAACGAAGTTCAAGGGACCAATGGAGTTGGTTTCCGAAAATGTAATAGTTAATTAGATTTTCTATTTTAGGAAGGCCATACTAGGATTTAATTTATGCTTTGCATTTTATTTATATGTTGCATGCATCGCTAAATAGCCATAACTAAAACATGCATTGTCATTTTAATCGAGTTTATCGACCGTGTCAATTACAATTATCGTAGTTCACCGCTTTAGTTCACTTAAAACGTGATAGATAATAAATTGACATGACCTCTCGCTAAAATAATCAATTGAGACTTAGCCTTACCAAAAATTAGAAACCCATGAAGTACCAGTTTCGCAAGGTAGTTGAGCCGGCTTTACCATAAGACAAACCTTGTTACGTTGGTGAAGTGGGGTGATAAATGTCTATCCACCGAATTTATGTTAATGAAGGGTATTTCGGCACACCGTGCCCTAAGTTGATATGGGTTTGGATCACGGACACATTTATTCGAAATTTGGGTTGAACTCAACGAAAGTATTCACGACGTATTTCCGGATGTGTTTCGGGCTAGAGATAAAATATTAATGTAATTTTATCGACCAAGAGTTCTAAAAGTAGAATCGATTAAAGAGTTAATCCACCGAGTTATATTGATAAGGGGTATTTCGGCACACCGTGCCCCAAGTTAATATGAATTTGGATCTTCGAATCATTTATCATAGTTGGGTAGAGGTCACTATGTAAATGCTTTACTTGTTATTTACAAGTATTAATAAAACGATAAATATTAAGTTTTCCACTATTCCGTTATCATATTGTTCTATTTCTTTACCACAATTCATATATGATATCATTTCGATTTTTGATTCAAATCTCCATTAAAACATCGTAACTAAAGACAAAAATTTGATTTTTCTTCTAAAACCTCAAATGAACCATTGCTAAGGATCTCTTGTAAAGAGTATAGATTAAAGTTATTCATTATCAAACAGGTTTTTGATTCTTGACTAACACATCTACTTACAATGAATTGTTTCTAATTTTGGTAACTAGATTTATTGGAAATCAAAATTGACCAAAATAACGCAACCACTTCAATGAAAGTGTTAAGACTAAAACGAACAAATAAACAGTAATCTTCATGAATTCAATTTTGCTTCTCAAAGCAAAGACTCATTGAAATGAGTGGGAGCATTCTCTTAAACCGTTAAGATGAGGACGAGGTTCAGGAAGTAAAGATAATAATGGGATTGATACAAGGTAATGTTAAAAGTAAAGTTGTTGAGAATAGCGATACTAAACCTATCAATCCCGACCGATCAAGTTTCCATTGTCTTAAATGTTGGACACGAGAAAGGAAACTACCCCAAATTATTGAAGAATCAACAAGTTAGTTGTGGGACATCTAATGGGATCTTCTTCTTTAAATGTTTATATGATTGACATAAATTTTGCTAGTACCACTTCGTCAATATTAGAAACCGGTGGTGGTTTTCATCATTATGTTTGATACATAGGATGATTAGAATATGACAACTAGCAACAATAAAGTCGAGAGATAGAGTAATTGTGTACTCAATCTAGTTTTGGATTTAAAGTTGTACTTAATTATGACTATTAAGTGCATAAACTCTAAATAAGAATATAAACTTGTTAAGATACAATAGAGGTTTTCACTTTTGTTACCCTATACACCACGATTTGATGTATGGCTAGCCCATTATCAAGGTGATTATATTCTAAACCAAACTAGAATGATATATCATGTAGATGATGTAAGATTCAAATTGGTAACCCAAGATATAAACCTTAAATTCTGGAATGATTAACGCAAAGAGTTATCGAGTACTCTTGAAACCATTAGATTGTTAATGGTATATGCGTATCTTGTATTCAAAGCAAGATGTCTCGTGCCTTTTGGTTGAAAAGGAGATCGAGGTTGTAAATCATTAATCCAAAATAGGTTGATCATTTTTCTTTTACCAACGATTTAAGTTGACGCTAATATGTTCACTTAATAAGGTAAATAGAGAAATCTTTGAAGAATTTCAAAGAGTTCAAGGAATCACGATTTAGTCGTGATGGGATTATCAAAGTGAAGACTTTGATATAAGCCAAAGGAAATGTGATATAGTATCACAAGTTAATCTCTCTTAGCACGCATTATAGAATAATGTGTGATCAGATAAGAAATCAAACGCTATTCGATATGGTTTGGACTTCAATCAAGTTACTTTGAGTTACTTGATTCTTTTGGGGATTTTATCATTTTGTCTAAAATTATTTTCCACTAAATCATATGAGATATGAAATGGTAATGTACCATATTTGTAAGTTTTCACAAGAAACAAATGCTCATTTTTCCCTTTTTAATAATCACGAGTACACCGGGTTTGTGGCTCGTGAAGCGGTCTTTCTAAAATACAAGTTTATTTCTAGAAGACAGAGTGGGAGAAAATTATTCAAGAGCCACAAAGAATGTTATGTCGCAAGAAACTGGTCTTTTTTTGCTACATGAGACGTTTTGTGTAAGACGTTGTTTCTTTAAAACCTAGGAGGTTAAATTCGTCACTTGTTGAAAATGATTAATTCATGCTACTTTTAAGAAAGTAAAGAGCTTATAACTTACAAAAGAAATCGTTTGATTCAAAGTTGATTACTTCTAGAAAGTAATGAACATGTGACTTACATAAGAGTGTTTAAGTCACAACTCAATACAAGGCTTAGAGCCATGAAAATCCGAAATAAAAAGGGCTTGATTAGTGACAAAGGGTTTTGCACTAATAAAGACAGATTTCAAGCCTTGATTGGTTGCAAAGGGTTTTGCACTAGTTAAAATGCTTAAGTCTATTTGGATCTTCTTAGGGATTGTGTTTCATTATTATGAAATACATAGCGAGTGAATCTAAAACCCACTTCTTCAATAGAAGGAATGTATTCAATACATGTCTTGAGTTTAGTAGATTCTTGCAATCCTAAGATAATGTGAAACTTAAGAGAGAATCTTAAGTAGGACATCAATGAGTTGGAATCAATCTTTTGATCATATTATAAAACTTTTCTCGATAAGTCGAGAAGTTGTGTTTATACATGGAGTTTAGTGGGAGTTACGGAAATTTTAATTAGTCCGATATGTGGATGACATATTGATCATTAAGAATGATTTAAGACTTTTGGAGTAATATAATACATATTTAATATCTAGATTTATGTAGATAAATCCACGTGATATTAGCGTCATATAAGAAGTCTTGTGTTGATAAGATTCATGACTAAGTTCAATTAAATTGAACATATTTGATTGATTTCATTTGCTTCCGCTGTCGGATCAATTAAATAAGTAATGATGTATAACACTTCATATACTTTGAGTATGATGAATTGTTTTTCAAAATCGAATTTTAGTAATCTTTACCAAGTAAGCAATAAAGATTACCATTGTGGCTATGTTAATTAAGAAGTAGATTTTCTAGAATCGTTCTAGGCAATAAAGAACAATGAGAGATATTTATAACGGAAATTGAGTACACTTGCAATCATGAGATGTGCAAGAGGATGAGTCCCGCACACTGTGAAAACAGTGGGAGCTATTCTTAGGCTAGAGGACCTATGTCTTGATTGGATATCAACACGTACTCAAAAAGTTTTGTGATGCAAATGTATACATTACAAAGGAAAACGAGTATGTAGTAAGGTTGAGTAAGGTACAAGAAGTTGATAAAACCTACTAACCAAAGCCTTCTCAAAGGCTAAACATGATGAGTCATGTCATTTCAACTGAATTGAAATGAACAACTACATACAAGATCAAATTAGATTATAGAACATGAAATAGTAATCAGGCATTGACTATTCATATGTGATAATCGCATTTGTCGTTCGAGTTTTACTTTAAAACTCTTTTGTTATACTTTGTTACATCCAAACGGGTTGTAGAGACAACATTGAACCCCGTTAAAGTGAACCCGGATTAACATATATAGTATTTGCCCATAGTCGCTTGTATGAGGTGACGTCTCGAAGTGACTAGAGTGTGATGCGATTGATGGCAAGTTCAAGTGCCATAGAGTCATGTGAGATGACTAGTCGAACACATAGGCAGACTGTTAGGAACACTTTGTCGGGCAGTGACCGCTTATAGAGTTCTGGCAAATTTATATAGCCTGGTCGTGGCAAGAGCTGCTATAGTATTCTAATGAGTCGATTCTTTTGACTAAAGACTGTTCGCCTAAGATGGCACAGTTTCAGATTAACTTTGATTTGTGTTACTACGACCTTCGTAAATGGGGTCAAATGGGCATATTTTGGGTTATGATGGCTATGGCTAGTCGATGGGAATAAGTGCGATAGGAATTGTCCACCCCCTTGTCAGGGTTAAAACAATATCTCAGGGCCACTCGAGGAGTAATGAACTGGAAATGCGTGGCCACGCTCGGAAGGTATCTATGATAGATAAATCCGGTCAATCAGTTATTCTCCAGATCGAGGAAACCACTCTCGATATGATCACTTGCAAGTACGACCCGAAAGACACCTTGCATTGAGTGGGAGATAGTAATAGGACAAGAGAATTGGTGACGCACACTTGTCGAGGACAAGTGGGAGATTGTTGGGAAATGTGTCCTCAACAATAGTGTGATCACATGATTTAAATATCATTATTAAATCTCATTACAAGAATACGAAAGGGATGATACATAATATATATAGTCAATGGTCCACATATCGGTAATGATTGGTGGCTAGAGTTTGACATTACTGTCGTGCGACGGTGGTGATCAGTTGATCCCTTGAGGTCACACCTAAAGGACGATTCCCTTAATTGAAAAGGTTAATTAATTGTATACCGATACAGATTAATTAATTCCTTAAAATTGAAAAAATTATTATCTTAAGAGAGAAAAGTGACATCTTATTATAATGTGATTAAATGAGATTTTATTTAGTAATTTAAGAATTTATATTACTAAAATTAATCGGTGTTTGCGAAACACGCGAGATGAGAATGATAAGTTAGTTATAATTACAAGATATTGTGAATTATACTAACTAGTAATTAAATGACCATTTTATGAGAAAGTAATTTTATATTACTTGTCAATTTGTTAAATATGATTTATTTAATTTGTAAATGATATTTAATTTGTTAAATATGCATTTTAAATTAAAACATGACATAAGACATGTCACATGTCACATGACATACAATTGTACAATTGACAAAAATAAAATGGACTCCATATTACAACATGTAAACCGAAAATTGGGTGAGCTTGTGAGAAATTTTGTCTTGGTTCATTTGTCTTATTCATTTGTCTATGACACTTGATAGTGACATGACCATGCAAAAGCCTTACACCTATTTGTCTTGTGAAGACAAAAAGAAAAACAATTATGGTCTATGCTATGATAAGGCCACCGGTTTTGAGAGGAAAGACTAGAGAGTTTTTCATACATAATTCATTCTTATATTACATGCAAAAAGTTCATGTATTTTTCCTCTCTTCTCTCTCTTTAATCTTCATCAAAAATATGAGTTTTTGATTCAAATTTGTTCAAAAGATTACTAAAATTATGAATGTAATATATGAGTATTAGTAATCAATATTAAGGTAAACTACACTATAAACATCTAGTACATGTTAGTTTGTGGTTTTAAGGGATAGTCTTGGGTGCAACTAATTGGAGGGCTTCTATTTTGAAGTCATATATGTTCATCCATTTTGGAAAGCTCAAGAACTAACAAGAAGGAGATCTTGTTGGTGCCCATTTGACCGAAATTCCTATGGTGAGAAAATGATTTTCTTATCTTATCCATTTTAGTTTGCATGCATAAGGTCTAGAATTTATTTTATGATTAAATAAATTTGAAACATATAAGAATATGTTATAAATGAGATATAGATTTCCAACACCTTGTGCTAGGATTAGGGGAGCCATGGTAGTGAAACAATGATGCGATAATTAGTTTAGGAGGTTTTGTTGTGAGAACTGTTTTATAGCAATATAACAGTAATTATTAGGTTGAATGCATGCAACTGAAGTAATTAATTGGTTAAATTCAGACCTAGATCGGAAGATTGGAATGAACATACTTGTTATGAACAATAGACTACCCTAATCATAGCGGAAGCTATTTAGGAAGAATCTAGGGCGGATAGCGGACCGGAAGGACTTTTCCACTACCCTTCTCACATCAGACCGACTGACCTTACCTTAAGCTGATTTGCGTAATATCATGGTGAACCGAAATCCTGGCATTTCTCTCTCTTTATTAAATCTCAAGCCTTTTCACTCTTGCTATTTTAATTGTTATTTCTTTTATTGCTTTTAATTTCAGTTCATTAGTTTAGAAAACAACTTAAACCCCCCATTTTGTGACCATAGACAGAATGAATAACAAGTAGATAGTGACCACCTCCTTGTGGAGTACGATACCCGACTTACCTCTACTGCATAAGTTTAGGCCGGTTGGTTTAATTTTGATAGGGTTGCGACAGCCGTGTCAAATTTTGGAGACGTTGCCCGGGAGGCAGCTATTTTATTTTACTTGTTTTATTTTAGTCTGTCTTTAGCCTCAGGGAATTTATTCCTTGAGGCAGTTCTTATCCTCTCTTCTAGTTTTTTTATAGGTCCTACAAGTCCTACCTAGACAGGATTCTAGGAGAAAGATCATCAAAGGGAAGGCTTTAATACCTTTGATTCTTCTGCCAAGATGTCTAGCGTCGCCCGAATTATAGCACAGTTAGAAGCTCTGAATGCAGGATCTGACAAGCTGGAGAGTGGACTGTAACACCCCCATACTCCAAGTGCCTTACCAGGACCACTCAGGTATAAGGATGCTACCATCTCGGTTACCCGAGGCAATGATAATCATTAGACAATAACGAAACAACATTTAAAATAGTATAACTTTAGTGAAAGGTTACAATCCAAACCAAATACCAAAATACGAATACAAGTTCTCAAAACCAACTGTCTACTGAGCTAACTGAAATGTTTATTAAACTACTAAAGCTACGTGGAAGACTTCTATCATCGACGGTGGCACATCCCGCTATCCCAAAGAACTCGACTCATACCGCTCAATAATCGCTCACCATCCCCGAATGGATCACCACGATTTTAAAACATTAAACGGGTCGAGTACTAATCACACAATTTATATAACCAACGATCGACCAGTAAACAACACAGCTCAAGCAGTCACACACAATCACACCCACTCCAATCAATCTCATCACCGATCGTCCACTGGACCACCCCTGCCGTGGGGGACCGCAGCCGTTCCCACCTAAGCCCCGCTCATCATACCGAGCGATAACCCTGTCCCATTAATGTGCACATCCCCTTCCGTGGCGGGTTCCACGAAGGGCGAAACTAGGGCGTGAAGCCACTCCCGCAAGTGACTCCACTCAGCCGAGAACGCATCTCGAGAACCAGAGACAAACAATCACAATCAACAACCGTCACAATACAATTACGATAATATTCAACAACCACAACACATCAACAACACATTATGGGACTAATACCGAGTAGGAAAACCCTACCTGGAAAGCAACACAATCAGACGGTCTCACAGCTGATATCAAAATGCTTCTTCTACAAATCCTCCTCCTAACATACAAACATATAATCACTACCAATCACAAAATACAACAAAAACCCCAAATCCCAATACTAGGGTTTAACCAACTTTAAGGAAATACTATAAAAACGGTACGTAGATCTTACACTCGACGCAAGGATCACAACGGTATAAAGAAAGGTGAAATCCGACCTTCCAAACTCCGGGATTTGCCAACAATGCGATTGAAGCGAAGAACGTAGTTTGATTTCTCTTTTTGTGATAATTAGGTTTTAAAAGTGTTTAAAGAAAAGTGACGGAAGTTATTATATACTTAATCGCATTATTAACAAAACCCGAGAAAACATCCCCCGTAAACCGGCTACTCGATCGAGTAGCTAAGGTACTCGATCGAGTGCCCCCTTACTCGATCGAGTATCTACGTTACTCGATCGAGTACCCAACAGGTCAGAAACTATTTTAAACTGCAACTCACCCTTACTCGACAGAGTAAGGCCTACTCGATAGAGTACCCAGAGACTCATAAAACCGTAGTATTACAGTCTTCCCTCCTTAAAAAGAACTTCGTCCCCGAAGTTCAAACCACAACAAAACAAAGACACACACTACAACACTCCCGACTCAACAACCAAAACAAAACTCAACATAAAACATGTTGCTAACCCAAGCTCAACCCGACACAACTTACAAAAGGGTATAAAACTCTTAAAAACTCTTCGCGATCATCTCCTACCCCCCTAAAAGAAACAAGGTTACGTCCCCGTAACCATACATACCTGATCAAAAAGGAAAGGGTAACGCTCTCTCATGGCCTCCTCTGCCTCCCATGTAGCTTCCTCAGTCTCGTGGTTAGACCAAAGGATCTTAAGCAAAACTGTCTCACCACTCCTAGTCTTCCTAACCTTCCGGTCAAGAATCTGCTTAGGTACCTCAAGATATGATAAGGACTCATCTAGCTCTAAGCTCTCTGCCTCTAACACATGTGACGGGTCACTCACATACTTCCGCAGCTGCGATACATGAAACACATTATGCACTCTCTCTAACGTAGCTGGTAAAGCCAGACGATATGCAACCTCCCCAACTCGCTCTAAGATCTCATAAGGCCCGATGAACTTCTGACTCAGCTTGCCTTTCTTCCCAAATCTCATAACCCCACGCATAGGAGACACTTTCAGAAGAACCTTATCCCCAACCTGAAACTCTATATCCCGGGCGATGTAGATCTTGCATAACTCTTTTGCCTATCCTGAGCTGCTCTCATCCGTTCCCTGATCATCTTGATCTGTTCAACCATCTCATGTACCATCTCTGGTCCAAGAACCACTGCCTCAGCACTGTCGTCCTAACAGATTGGACTCCTACATCTCCTCCCATATAAAGCCTCAAACGGTGCCATGCCAATATTAGTGTGATAGTTGTTGTTGTAAGAAAACTCTATCAAATCCAACCTCTGTTCCCAGCTACCACCAAAGTCCATCACACAAGCTCATAACATATCCTCAAGAGTCTTGATCGTTCTCTCAGTCTGACCGTCTGTCGCAGGATGAAATGTTGTACTCATCTTCAAAGTTGTTCCCAAAGATTCCTGCAACTCTTTCCAAAACCTTGATATAAATTTCGCATCTCTGTCAGACACTATGTCCTTAGGGACTCCATGTAACTTAAGCACATTCTTCCGATAAGCCATAGCTAATTGTGCTTTAGTCCATGTATCTTTCATTGGCACAAAGTGAGCTGACTTGGTCAGTCGATCCACTATAACCCATATCATGTTGTTACCCTGTTGACTCTTCGGCAAACCCACGATAAAATCCATAGAAATGGATTCCCACTTCCACTCAGGTACCTCTAGAGACTGAATCTTACCTTGTGGTCGTCGCTGTTCCCCTTTAACTCTCTGGCATGTCAAACAACGGGCCACAAACTCATTTTGTTTCTTTCTTCATCCCAGGCCACCAAAACGTGTTCTTTAAATCCTTGTACAGCTTGTCACCACCTGGATGTACTGAATATGGTGTACTATGTGCCTCTGTCATGATAGTCTTTTTCAGCTCCTCATCATTAAGGACACACCACCTACCATCGAACCTCAAACTACCATCTGTATGAATAGAGAATCGAGACACTGTCCCTTTCTCCACTCCAGCTCTCCACTCAACCATCTTAGGATCCGACGCCTGTTTACCTCGAATATCATCATAAAGATCAGGCTGTACTGTCAAATCTCCCATGGCATCTCCTTTCTACATCATATGTATCCCAAACTTCGCTACCTCATCTCTCAACCTCATCAAAGATAGAGCTGTACACAAAGAATGTACACTCTTTCTACTCAAAGCATCTGCAAGAACATTGGCTTTCCCTTCATGGTATATAATTTCCATGTCATAATCGCCAATCAGCTCCATCCACCTCCTCTGTCTCATGTTCAACTACTTTTGAGTGAAGATGTACTTGAGACTCTTGTGATCAGAAAATACCTTAAAGATTGCTCCATAAAGGTAATGTCTCCATATCTTGAGAGCAAACACCACTGCACCCAACTCCAGATCATGTGTAGGGTAGTTCTCCTCATAAGGCTTCAATTGCCTAGAAGCATAGGCAATCACTTTACCGTTCTGCATCAACACACATCCCAACCCATTCTTTGAGGCATCTGTATACACCTCAAAGTTCTCGATCCCTTCAGGCAATGCTAAGATAGGAGCTGTGGTCAAACGCTCCTTTAATGTTTGGAACGCCGTCTCACAACTCTCATCCCAACGAAACCTGTTCTCTTTCCTCATCAACGCTATCATAGATCTAGCTATCTTGGAGAAATCTTTCACGAACCGTCTGTAGTATCCAGCTAAACCAAAGAAACTCTTGATCTCAGCAACATTCTTTGGTGCTTCCCACTTTGTCACTGCCTCAATCTTTGCCGGATCCACAGCTACTCCCTCCTTAGAGATCACATGCCCCAGAAAAGCAACTTTCTCTTACCAGAACTCATACTTGGATAGCTTAGCATATAACTCATGCTCCCTCAAAGTCTGCAACACAATCCTCAGATGCTCCTCATGCTCCTCCTTAGTCTTGGAGTAGACTAAGATGTCATCGATGAACACCACCACAAACTTGTCCAAAAGCTCCAAGATTCTGTTCATCAAATCCATAAACACAGTAGGTGCATTAGATAACCCAAACGGCATCACCACATACTCATAATGGCCATACCTCGACGTGAAAGCTGTCTTTGGTATGTCCACCTCTCTAATCTTCACCTGATGGTACCCCGACCTCAAATCAATCTTAGAAAATACTGATGCACCACTCAACTGATCAAACAGGTCATCTATCCTCGGCAAAGGATACTTGTTCTTCACCGTCACTCGGTTGCTCACCTAGTCTAGTCTATGCACAACCTCAAACTCCCATCTTTCTTCTTCACAAAAAGAACTGGTGCTCCCCACGGCGATACACTAGGTCTAATGTATCCCTTCTCTATCAGATCATCTAAATGTTTCCTGAGCTCCTCCATCTCTTTAGGACCCATCCGGTACGGTGCCTTAGAGATTGGCCCCGTCCCCGGTTTCAACTCAACTGTGAAATCTATCTCCCTCTTCGGTGGCAACCCCGGAATCTCCTCTGGAAAAACATCTGCAAACTCTCCCACCACATGGTATCGATCAATCTGTCGGACTCTCTATCCGGTCATCTCTCACATGGCACAAGATCAAAGGGCATCCCTTCCTCAGATAAGACTTCAAGGTGACAGTTGCAATCAACTTAACTTTGGGTTTGACTAGAAACCCACGATAAGACACACTAACACCCTTAGGACCTCTCAAAGACACTTTCTTTTGATGACAGTCTATCTTAGCTTTATACTTTCCCAACCAATCCATCCCGACTATCATCTCAAAACCGTCAAAAGGAAACTCTAGCAAGTCTACAGGTAGATCAACTTGCCCAACTATCATAGGCACATCTCTATACAACCTCCCACATGATACAGACTCACCCGAAGGTATAAAAACTTTATCACTTACAGACTCATATACCCTCAAACCCAACCGTTTAACATGACTCGAAGATACAAACGACTGAGACGCCCCCGAATCAAACAAAACAAAGGTATGAATACCGTTAACAAGAAAAGTACCAGTGATAACATGTGCATCATCCTCAGCTGCTTTCTTGTCCATCATGAACAGTTTTCCACTGGTCTTTTGTCCACCTCCCTGGACAGTACTGGCTGATGTGGACGGCTTAGCACCCGACCCCTGATTGTTGTTGTTGTTGTTCGTAGCTGGTTTCTGATAAGAATTACCGCCATTGCGGTTACCTCCACCCTGATAGCTCTGGCTTCCCCGGTTAGACCATGACCCAGACGGTCTATTGCTCGCATAACTCTGTGTAGGTCCCTGAGAATAGCTCCCCCGAGCCGATCCCTGAAAAGCCCCAGGCATACTCGTGCACTCATGTCTCTTGTGGCCTACACCGCCACAGCCAAAGCAAGTCATTCCCCAACTACCACTGCTACTCACACGGCCACGCCCAAAGAAAGCCCCAAAGATCGAACCCCGACCTTAAGAAAACCCTCTAGCTTGATTGTGGTTGCCTTTCTTGTGACTAGATTGGCCACCACCCTCACTCTCAGCCTTTCTTTTCTCAACACCCACTCTCTCCTGAGCCATCTCTACCAACCTCTCAGCTCTCCCAGCCCTCTCATAAGCTTCCTTAACATCAGTAAGGACTCCCACGGGTAGCTTATCCATGATCTTAGGGGTCAACCCTCTCTCAAACCTCAGCGCTAGATTCTCCTCACTCAAACCCATATCCTCAGCATACCTAGACTTCTCATTAAACTGCTTGTAGTACTCAGCCATAGACATGTCATATGTCATCTTAAACCCATCAAACTCCTCTCTCAGCTTACTCCTCCCATGCTCCGGTACAAACTCTTTCCTCATAGCCCTCCGAAACTCTTCCCAAGGTATAGCAGGTAAGCCCTGGTTCGTATACTGTTGGAATATGTGTCCTCCGACAATAATGCGATCACAACTGTTGATCATGATGATCACATGTTTAAACCTCATTTTAAGAATACATGTGGGATGTAATATTTTACAGTCAACTAGTCTACACATATCAGTAATGATTGGCTGACTAGAGTTTGACATTACTGTCGTGCGACGGTGGTAATCAGTTGATCCCCTTAGGTCATACCTATAGGGAAATACTCTTAATTGATTATTTAATTAATCGTATGCCGATACGAGTTAATTAAATTACTTAAAATTGACGGATGATTTTGTGAGTAAAATTAACGTGTCTTATTGTAATTCGATTAAATTAGATACGGTCTAAGTAATCGAATTGTTTTATTACTTAGATAAAATTATTGTTTATGAAACAATTGAAATTGAAATTGAAATTGAATGAATAATTTATTATAAATACAAGACGTTGTAATTTATAATTTGATAAACCATTTTGGCACAAGTAATTACGAATTACTAGTCGATTTTGTTAATGACATATTTTATGAGTATGTTGATTTTTAATGTGTTAAAAATACATTACAATTTCATAAGTCAAGTAACATGTCACACATGTTACAATTGACAAATGACAAAATAAAATGGACCTCCCATTTTATTTAGAGTGCCGAAAATGGAGGGAGTATTGGGTTAATATTGTGTTTTTTTTATATTAGTGGAAAACATAATGATAAAAGACTACCTCTAGCCATGCATGCCTACTCTTGCCTTGAGAAGACCAAGACCATGCATTGGCTCCCCAATAAGACCCCCCTTCTAACCGGTTTTCATATGGTGTGTGCAACCATATGGATCTCTCTAATTTCATTCATTCTTTTCACCTAATTTTTCTAGTGTAAGAAAAAGCATGCTCTCTACAATTTGTGAAAATTCTAGAGAAATAAACTCCAAAATAATTCCTCCTCTCCACCGAAATAGTAGAGAGACAAATTAATATTTTGTGTCAAATTTATGTATGATTAATATTATTACTAGATCAAAATAATATTAGTTTTTATGAGTTTTCCTTGGGTATATGCTTTTGGGAGAGATTCTATACTTGAATATTTGTTCATCCATTATTTGGAATGCTCAAGAACTAACAAGAAGGAGATCTTGTTGGTGCCCTTATAATCCGAAAATCATATGGTGAGAAAACGATTTCTTCACTTATCTATTTTAGTTTGCATGTATAAGATTTATAATTAATTTTATGACTAAATTAATTTGAAACATATATGAATATGTTAAGTAATGAGATATAGATTTCTATCATATACAACTCTCTAGCACTCACCTTCACCTTGTCCCACCACTCACCAGCTGCTTCCCTCAGGTAGAACGCAGCTTGTTCTACTCTCATCTCATCAGGACAGTGAACCAAGTGTAGTATGTTCTCCATCTCACGATGCCAGTTGTCAAGAAGGTTTGGTTCCCCGGTTCCCTTGTACTCTTTTGGGTTAAACCTCGCTATATAAAGGCTGATCTTAGAGTGATCAACCTCCTTATCCTTTCCCACTTTCTTTAAGGCCTCGGTAAGAGCATCCCGATGCTCCAACATCTTAACGATATCATCTATGTTCATGGTCTCAGCTCTCGCATACAAAGCGTTTCTCTTGGGCGGCATCTTGAAACTATATAAGAAAGGGTAGATATAAACATACGCACTATAACCCCAAAACACGAAAACAGACTGCCCAGAACACACTCGATCGAGTGCCTAAACCTACTCGATCGAGTAAGAGGCTACTCGATCGAGTGCCCAACATACTCGATCGAGTGCCTCGACATCAGAACCCAAACAGACCTTCTGATCTCTAACATACTCGACCGAGTAGCCCAGCTACTCGATCGAGTGACCCCCTACTCGATCGAGTGCCCGAGGTACTCGATCGAGTGCCCAAAAACACGATTCTGGTTGCAAAATCGTCAAATACCCACTCGATCAAGTCAGACCCACTCGATCGAGTCAAGCTAACTCGAATATGCTACCAGCATGCTATATCATATCCCAACATACTATACAACTTTATAAACCCAACATTATACTATAGTTAAGCCTGCAATTCTACCAAGCTTTTCATACGATCAATCAAAACAATTATATCATGTTATCAAACGCCACATAGTAAACATCCAACATGCTTCTTGTTCAAACAACAGTTCTATATACTTCACCAACCTTTCATTCACAATCTCATCTTCTACTCCAAACATCCCACGATTACAACATACTTCATCACATCCACACACAAGCTAACAAACAACACATACGACCTTGACATACACCCCCCATGTGACCGGTTCAAAATTGTAGGGCGAGTTCGCGACTTTAGGACGTCTCCCAAGCCTTTGCATTAGCTCCTACAACCTTTACCCCGGGATCATTTTAATTGACTCCCTATGTTCATTAGATTCATTGGTTACAGGTTTCAGGATCGTCGCTCTTATACCATTTGTAACACCCCCATACTCCAAGTGCCTTACCAGGACCACGCAGGTATAAGGATGCTACCATCTCGGTTACCCGAGGCAATGATAATCATTAGACAATAACGAAACAACATTTAAAATAGTATAACTTTAGTGAAAGGTTACAATCCAAACCAAATACCAAAATACGAATACAAGTTCTCAAAACCAACTGTCTACTGAGCTAACTGAAATGTTTATTAAACTACTAAAGCTACAGCGGAAGACTTCTATTATCAGACGGTGGCACATCCCAGCTATCCCAGTAACTCGACTCATACCTGCTCAACAACTACTCACCATCCCCGAATGGATCACCACAGTTTTTAAAACATTAAACGGGGTCAGTACTAATCACACAATTTATATAACCAACAGTACAGTAAACAACACAGCTCAAGCAGTCACACACAATCACACCCACTCCAATCAATCTCCGTCACCGACTGTCCACTAGACCAGCCCTGCCAGTGGGGGACCGCATCCGTTCCCACCTAAGCCCCGCTCATCATACCGAGCGATAACCCTGTCCCATTAATGTGCACATCCCCTTCTGTGGCGGGTTCCACGAAAGGCGAAACTAGGGCGTGAAGCCACTCCCGCAAGTGACTCCACTCAGCCGAGAACGCATCTCGAGAACCAGAGACAAACAATCACAATCAACAACCGTCACAATACAATTACGATAATATTCAACAACCACAACACATCAACAACACATTATGGGACTAATACTGAGTAGGGAAACCCTACCTGGAAAGCAACACAATCAGACGGTCTCACAGCTGATATCAAAATGCTTCTTCTACAAATCCTCCTCCTAACCTACAAACATATAATCACTACCAATCACAAAATACAACGAAACCCCCAAATCCCAATACTAGGGTTTAACCAACTTTAAGGAAATACTATAAAAACGGTACGTAGACCTTACCCTCGACGCAAGGATCACAACGGTATAAAGAAAGGTGAATTCCGACCTTCCAAACTCCGGGATTTGCCAACAATGCGATTGAAGCGAAGAACGTAGTTTGATTTCTCTTTTTTACAGTAATTATGTTTTAAAAGTGTTTAAAGAAAAGTGACGGAAGTTATTATATACTTAATCGCATTATTAACAAAACCCGAGAAATCATCCCCCGTAAACCGGCTACTCGATCGAGTAGCTAAGGTACTCGATCGAGTGCCCCCTTACTCGATCGAGTATCTACGTTACTCGATCGAGTACCCAACAGGTCAGAAACTATTTTAAACTGCAACTCACCCTTACTCGACAGAGTAAGGCCTACTCGATAGAGTACCCAGAGACTCATAAAACCGTAGTATTACATAGACAATCTTGCGGTGGTCCACCTCAGTTCCATACTATGGCACAACAGGTGGTCTACTGTGAGAGATGTGGTGCTGCGGGGCACAATGCTGTTATTTGTTTGGCGGAGAACGACGAAGTCTATGTGTTTAAGCAGCATAGAAAAGCTAGTCATTCCTATGCATATGTGCCGCCACATCCGCTTCAGCAACGAGGCTATCAAAAGCCTCCATTTATTTGGCCGCCGCAACAACAAACCCCTCCCCCTGCTAAAAAGAATGAAGATATTGCTGAATTGACATCTATAGTAAAGACACTTGCGCTGCAAGCGCAAGAGATTATGCAAGCTAAAGATGCTGTTATCGAGCTACTTGGGACTCATTTGGCTCAAGTAATCGTCGAGCGAACTTTTAGGCAGCCTCAGACGGTAAATGTTGTTCATACCGGGAGCGGTCCTCCATATAACGGACTTGAGTTGCCTATTGAGAATCCTGAATTTTCAGACTCGGAAGTTGCAGCAACTGTTCAAGGGAAGGCGTCGTTTAACGGAAAAGCAACGGATTCACGAGAACTACTTGATCGACCAGTTTCTGATGGTCGATCGAGCACATTTGCTGAAGAAATGCTCGATCGAGGAGAAGAATGTGGTCGATCGAGCAATGAGGGAAACAGGTCCCACAATCGAGCAACTCAAACTACTAGATCGAGTACATTTGCTGAGAAAACCACTCGATCGAAAAGTAATGTTACTCGATCGAGTAACGTTGAAGATGAAGCTGACAATGTGTCGTCTAAATCTAATTTGGACGATAAATATGCTAATAATGATAATGTCTAGAAACCCCAAGTTCCATTTCCAGGGTGGCTACGGAGGACAAAGGAGCAACAACAATTCGGCAGGTTTTTCGATCTTTTAAAAAGTCTTAAAGTTAATATTCCGTTTGCCGAGTTACTCACCAAGGTACCCTCTTACTCAAAATTCATGAAAGAAATTCTTTTACGTAAGAGGAATGTAGATGAAGTTAAAACGGTGGCTTTGACGGAGGAGTGCTTCGCACTCCTTCAGAATAAGACTCCACCGAAATTGACTGACCCGGGTAATTTTTATATACCATGTTATATAGGGACTTATTTAATTGGCAATGCTTTATGTGACTTAGGTGCTAGTTTCAGTGTTTTACCTTTATCTCTTGCTAAGCGATTAGGCTTGACTAAGTTTGAGTGTACTAGCATGACCGTTCAGATGGCCGACCGTTCTTTATCATGGCCTTTAGGAGTTTTAGAAGATATACCTGTTAGGATCGGGAGGTTCTTTATTCCCATCGACTTTGTTGTCTTAGACATACCCGAGGACACCCGTACCCCTATTATTTTAGGGAGACCATTTTTGCACAGTGCTGGTACAATTGTAGATGTCGGGGCTAGGACACTTACCTTTCAGGTAGGAGGGGAGGACTTGGTTTTGTTGGAATAAGTGTCCTCCGACAATAATGCGATCACAATTGTCGATCATGATGATCACATGTTTAAATCTCATGTTTAAGAATACAAGAGGGAAAGTAATATTTTACAGTCAACTAGTCCACACTTATCGGTAATGATTGGCTGACTAGAGTTTGACATTACTGTCGTGCGACGGTGGTGATCAGTTGATCCCCTTAGGTCATACCTATAGAGAAATACTCTTAATTGATCATTTAATTAATCATATGCCGATACGAGTTAATTAAATTGCTTAAAAATTGACAGATGATTTTGTGAGTTAAATTAACGTGACTCATTGTAATTCGATTAAATGAGATACGGTCTAAGTAATCGAATTGTTTTATTACTTAGATTAAATTATTGTTTACGAAACAATTGAAACGGATTGAATAATTTAGGGTTTTTTGATAACTGCTACCACAAGTAAACCACTTTTTGAGAACTACTACCAATGTAAAAAAAAAGTTTGAAAACTGCTACCATAATCCTTGGTTCGTTAAAAAATCAGTACCAATTCGTTAAAACAGGCAAAATGAATGAATCTCAGCCATTCATTTCAAATCTTTAGATTAAGTCATATTTCATATTCCTATTTTGCCCCTTCCCTCTTCCTTCCAATTCTTCTTTTAAATTTATCTTCAACTCCATTGATCTTTCTTTTATCTCCATCTTTTTTTTCTTCTATCTCATTCTATCTCCTTTAATCTATCCTCATTCTCTCTCCTTTAATCTATTTCATGGGGCAAGTTCTTAACCCTTCACTTCAATTTGTGATTTAAACTTTAATGTTTTCAAATTAGGGTTACTATTCATGTTTTATTTGACAAAAAACTGGGTTTTTGTTTCCTATATTTGTAGCTATGTTGAAGGGTTCCTGTTAAGAGAGAAATTATAAGCAACTAAATATGGTTGTAGTTAATTTAGTTGGTATGATGAAGAACAAATATAGTGGCAAAAAAATATAATTATTCAGTTGATGTTTGAGAAGAAGGTACTACAATGGGATATGATGAAGAATAAATGGAGCGGTAATCTGGGTATATAATATGATACTTGTCAAATTTGTGAAACTTAATCGGGTCAGATCTTGTTAGAGTACATGATTTTGATGTAATTTGGATTTCCCCAAATTAATTAAAAAAAGTAAGTGGATTGGGTTTTAGTTAGGTGTGGGTAAACAAATGGATGAAAGATATGCTAATGAAATAATCTGGATATTGTAGGTGAAATCTTCAAATGATTAAGAGAATGATGGGTGCATTTTATTTTGGATAAAGCAATTTTATAGAGTATGAGTGATTAAGTTGAATAGTTAGGTTAAACTTGTGTTTTTATGGCTGGGTAAGAAAGGGAAAAGGTTGAAGAAGGGGTAGTTTTGTCTTTTCAAGTCAAAAATTGGGCTTCGGTGTTAATTGGTACTAACTTTTAACCGAACCAATGAATATGGTAGCAGTTTTTAAACTTTTTTTACCTTGGTAGCAGTTCTTAAAAAGTGGATTACTCGTGATAACAGTTCTCAAAAAACCCAATAATTTATTATAAATTCAAGTATTTGAAATTTATAATTCGATAAACCATTTTGGTACAAGTAATCAAGAATTACTAGTTAAATTTTGTATGTGACATATTTTATTAATATGTTGATTTTTAATATGTTAAAAATACATTATAGTGTTACATGTCATGTAACATGTGACACATGACAAAATTTACAAATGACAAAATAAAATGGACCTCCCATTTTATGTATGTGTGCCGTAAATGGAGGGAGTATAAGAGTTTATATTGTGTTGTTTATTTTAATTGGAAAACATAATAATTATACTCTACTCATAGCCATGCAACCCTATAGCTTTTTAGAAGAGCAACTTTTGCATGTATTGGCCTCAAATACTCCCCCCCTCCAACCGGTTTTTGATGAGAGAAGCCAAGGGTTTTCCTCTATAATTATTCATTACTTTACTTAATATTTTCTAGTGTTAGAAAATATTGATCAACTCTCTACAATTTGTGAAACATTTTAGAGAAAGAAAACTCATAAAAACACTCCTCTCTTGACCGAAATACAAGAGAACAAAAACACAATTTTGTGTTCAAATTTTAAGTAAGATTAGTATTATTACTAGCTCATAATAATATTAGTCATTAAGGGTGTTCCTTGGGTATAAGCTTTTGGGAGAGGTTCTAATTTTAACCTTTGTTCATCCATTGTTGGAAAGCTCAAGAACTAACAAGTAGGAGATCTTGTTGGTGCCCATAAATCCGAAACACCAATGTAAGAAGTGAAGATTTCTTCTCTACTTTGTTTTATGTTTGCATGGATAAGATCCGATTTAATTTTATGACTAAATTAAACTATCATACTATGAATATGTAAACTAATGAGATTAATGAATCCTAACAAGTGGTATCAGAGCCTTAGGTTGTTTGCATGCAAATCGGTTTATTGTTTTTCCGAGTTAATCTTATTAACAAATAAAACTTGTAATTTTGTGTTTATTATGATATATCACGAAATCACTTTGCATGTTAAAGTTTCTGGTCCTAAAATGTATTTGGGATATTTTGGTTTATTTATGGATTTTATTATTCATTTTATATATTATTGGCATTAAAATGTGATTTTTATGAGAAAAATGTCATTTTTGGACGAAAAATAGCTAAACTTCGAATTTTTCAGTGGTTTTTGGATATGTTTTCACATATATTATCTACTGATGGCATGTTAAATCTCGTGATAAACTAAGTTATTTTGCATGAAATATGGATTTTATAAGCGTAAATCGAATTTAAAGGGTTTATTAGGTTAATATGAGTTATATTTCGAATCTGGTCATGGAAATTTAATATCTTGTCACATTCATTTTTACTCAGTGTGTGTAAAAATCTTAGAGGTATTGGACTCCTTTAGCATGATTTATGAATTTTTGAGTAAAAATTCTATAAATAGTGATTTTATTTAGTATATAATGCTAAAAGATATCTCATGACTAAAGAAAAACGTCACATGTTGCATTTTATCATATATTTCAGATCTAAAAGTGAAAATTTGATGAAAATAAATTTTCTCATATTTTAATGGTCATAATTGTTAAAACTGATGAACCGCAACATTGTTTTTCTCGATAAATTTTCGAAATTTTTAACCTAAGTTTTGAACATTATGAGTGTCATGGTATTTTTCCAGAATGTTCATGAGTTTAAATTTCAAATTTTGGAATTATTTGAAATTTTTATAATTTAATTTGAAGTTTATAGCATAATTTTTTATTTTTGGTCCAATGATGAACAATATTAACAAATCAAGTTGAATTATTGTCATAAGGTTAGTGAAGACTAAGTTTTGAGTCCTAAGATGGTTAGGGTAATTAACTTGTACATAAATATGAATTTATGTAATTATTGTGATTTTAATAAGTTAAATCACGCAAATCCATAAAAACCGATAAAATATACGATATTGGCTCTTAAAAGGCGATTTAGCATAAAATTAAGCATGTTCATACATATTATAATGATGCATTTTATTTATGATTGTCATATTTTAATTTTATATAATTTTTGAATTATGTAATTTTACTTAGTATGGCCTTAGTTTTAAATTGATATTACCCGAAATGCATGGGAATATCGATTCGGTTGTAATTATTGTGATCTCGTATCACCGTTTTGTAATTTAATAGTTTTATTTTTTATTACAAATGTATAATAGGAAATTATGTAATTTTTATTTATTATTTGTAATTTCCCGGAGTTTCCATGAAGACGGTGTTACCTCGAGATGCGTGCCAAGACCGAAGTTCAAGGGACCAAAGGAGTTGGTTTCCGCATTTGTAATAGTTTATTAGATTTACTATTTTAGGAAGGCCATACTAGGATTTTATTTTTATGCTTTGCATTTTATTTATATGTTGCATGCATCGCTAAATCGCCATAACTAAACATGCATTTTAAATCGAGTTTATCGACCATGTCAATTACAATTATCGTAGTTCACCGCTTTAGTTCACTTAAAACGTGATAGATAATAAATTGACATGACCTCTCGCTAAATAAACAATTGAGACTTAGCCTTACCAAAAATTAGAAACCATGAAAACCTATTTCGTGAGGGAGTGCACTCGGCCAAACCGGGGTACAAACCTTGTTACGTAGGGGAAGTGGGTGATAAATGTCTATCCACCGAATTCATGTTGATAAGGGTTGTATCGCCAAAACGTGCCCAAGTTAATGTGAATTTGGATCATGGACACATTTATTCGAAATTTGGGTTGAACTCAACAAAAGTATTCTCGACCATAGCCGGATGTGTTTTGGGCTAAAGATAAATATTAATGTAATTTTATCGACCAAGAGTTCTAAAAGTAGAATCGATTAAAGAGTTAATCCACCGAGTTATATTGATGAGGGTTGTATCGCCAAAGCGTGCCCAAGTTAATATGAATTTGGATCTTGGAATCATTTATCATAGTTGGGTAGAGGTCACTATGTAAATGCTTTACTTGTTAAATTATTTACAAGTATTATTATAACGATAATGTTTTAGTTTTCATTATTCCGTTATCATATTGTTCTATTTCTTTACCTCAATTTATACGATATCATTTTGATTTTAGTTCAAATCTCCATTAAAACATCGTAACTAAAGACAAAGTATGAATTTTTCTTCTAAAACCTTGTATTATCCATTACAAGGACCTCTTGTGAAGAGTATAGATAAAAGTTATTCGTGATCAAAAGGGTTTTTGATTCTTGACTAACATATCTACTTACAATGAATTGTTTCTCATATGCTTAATTGAGTTAAGTACCTTGAAACGTTAAATCATTTTGGTGACTAGATTTGTTAGAAATCGTAATTGACCAAAATACCGCAAACACTTCAATAAAAGTTTTAAGACTAAACGAATAAATTGAACAATAGTCTTCATGAATTTCAATTTTGCTTTTCTTAGCAAAGACTCATTGAAATGAGTGGGAGCATTCTCTTAAACCGTTAAGAAAAGGACGAGGTTCAAAGAAGTAAAATTAGAATGGAATTGATACAAGGTAATGTTAAAAGTAAAGTTATTGAGAATAACGATACTAAACCTATCAACCCCGACCGATAAAGTTTCCATTGTCTTAATTGTTGGACGCTAGAAAGGAAACTACCCCAAATTTTTGAAGAATCAGCAAGTTAGTTGTGGGACATCTAATGGGACCTTCTTCTTTAAATATTTATTTGATTGACATAAATTTTGCTAGTACTACTTCGTCAATTTTCGAAACCGGTGGTGGTTTTCATCATTGTATTTGATACATAGGATGATTAGAATATGACGACTAGCAACAAATGATGTTGAGAGATAGAGTCATTGTGTACTCAATCTAGTTTTTGAGTTTAAAATTATACTTAATTATGACTATTAAGGGCATAAATTCTCAATAAGAATATAATCTTGTTAAGATACAAAAGAGGTTTCACTTTTGTGACCCTATACACCACGATTTGATGTATGGCTAGCCCATTATCAAGGTGATTATATTCTAAACCAAACTAGAATGATATATCATGTAGATGATGCAAGACTCAAATTGGTAACCCAAGATTAAACTTCAAATTCTGGAATGATGAACGCAAAGAGTTAGTGAGTACTCTTGGAACCATTAGATTGTTAATCTTATGGTATATGCGTATCTTGTATTCAAAGCAAGATATCTCGTGCCTTTTGGTTGAAAAGGAGATCGAGAATGTAAATCATTGATACAGAATAGGTTGATCTTTTTATTTTACCAACGATTTAAGTTGACACTAATGTGTTCACTTCATAAGGTAAAAAGAGAAATCTTTGAAGAAGTTCAAAGAGTTCAAAGAATCACGATATAGTCGTGATGGGATTATCAAAGTGAAGACTTTGGTATAAGCCAAAGGAAATGTGATATAGTATCACAAGTTAATCTCTCTTAGCACGCATTATGGGATAATGTGTGGTTGGATAAAGAAATCAAACCCTATTCGATATGGTTAGGACTTTAATCAAGTTACTTTGAGTTACTTGATCTTATTTTGGGGATTCTATCATATTGTCTAAATTATTTTTCCACTAAATCTAAAATGATTCATGTGAGATATGAAATGGTAGGGTACCATGCTTGTAAGTTTTCACAGGAAACAAATGCTCATTTTTTTTCCCTTACTATAATTACGAGTACAACGGGTTTGTGGCTCGTGAAGCTGTCTTTCGAGAATACAAGTTTATTTCTAGAAGACAGAGTGGGAGAAAATATTCAAGAGCCACAAAAGAATTGTATGTCGCAAGAAACTGGTCTTTCTTGGCTACATGAGACGTTCTGTGTAAAACGTTGTTTCTTCGAAACCTAGGAGGTTAAATTCATCACTTGTTGAAGATGATGAATTCATGTTACTTTTAAAGTAAAGAGCTTACAACTTACAAAGAAATTATTTGATTCAAGTTACTTCTGGAAAGTAATAAATATATGACTTACATGAGAGTGTTTAAGTCACAACTCAATACAAGGCTTAGAGCCATGAAAATCCGAAATAAATTATAAGTGAATTGTTAGATATCAAAGCTTGATTGGTGGCAAAGGGTTTTGCACTAGTTGAAATGCTTAAGTCTATTTGGATCTTCTTAGGGATTGTGTTTCATTATGAGATATATAGCGAGTGAATCTAAAACCCTCTTCTTCAATTAGAAGGAATGTATTCAATACATGTCTTGAGTTTTGTAGATTCTTGCAATCCTAAGATAATGTGAAACTTAAGAGAGGGTCTTAAGTTGGACATCAATGAGTTGGAATAAATGTTTTGATCATGTTATAAAACTTTTCTCGATAAGTCGAGAAGTTGTGTTTATACATGAAGTTTAGTGGGAGTTACGGAAATTTTAATTAGTCTTATATGTGGATGACATATTGATCATTGGGAATGATTTAAGACTTGGAGAAATATAATACATCTATAATATCTGGATTTATGGAGATAAATCTATATGATGTTAGCATCATATAAGAGTTCTTATGTTGATAAGATCCATGACTAGTTCAATCGAGTTTAACATATTTGATTGATTCCATTTGCTTCCGCTGCCGGATCAATTAAATGAGTAATGATGTATAACGCTTCATATACTTTGAGTATGCTGAATTGTTTCAAATCGAATTTAAGTAATAGTTACCAAATAGCCATATTGATTATTCTTAAGTGCTTGAAGAAGCATTAAAGATGCAAAGTTAAGTGTTTTTGATGCAATTCACAAATTTGTGTAAGGGCTTACACTAATGACTGTTGAGATTGTATAAGGCTTCGGACAAAAACCGTATTCAAAACACCTAAAGATGGTTAAGGAACCATTGTGGCTATGTTATTTAAGAAATGGATTTGCTAGAATTGTTCTAGGCAATAAAGAACAATGAGAGATGCTTACAACGGAAATTGAGTACACTTGCAATCATGGGATGTGCAAGAGGATGGATCCCGCACACTGTGAAAACACTGGGAGCTATTCTAAGGCTAGAGAGCTTATGTTTAGATTGGATCTAGACACGTACTCAGAAAGTTTTGTAATGCAAATGTATACATTACAAAGGAAAACGAGTATGTAGTAAGGTTGAGTAAGGTACAAGAAGTTGATAAAACCTACTAACCAAAGCCTTCTCATAGGCTTAACATGATGAGTCATGTCATATGTCATTTCAATTGCATTGAGATAAACAACTACATATAAGATGAAAATGGATTATAAAAATATGAAGTAGTAATCAGGTATTGACTATTCATATGTGATAATCACATTTGTCGTTCGAGTTTTTTAAATCTAAAAACTCCTTTTATACCTTGTTACATCCAAACGGGTTGTAGAGACAATATTGAACCCCGTTAAAGTGAACTCGGATTAACATGGTATTTGTCCATAATCACTTGTATGAGGTGACGTCTCGAAGTGACTAGAGTGTGATGCGATTGATGGCAAGTTCAAGTGCCATAGAGTCATGTGAGATGACTAGTCGATCACATAGGCAGACTGTTAGGAACACTTTGTCGGGCCTTATGATCGCTTATAGAGTTCTGGCAAATTTATATAGCCTGGTCGTGGCGAGAGCTACTATAGTATTCTAATGAGTCGATTCTTTTAAATAAAGACTGTTCGCCTAAGGTGGCACAGTTTCAGATTAACTTTGATTTATGTTACTGCGACCTTCGTAAATGGGGTCAAATGGGCATATTTTGGATTATGATGGTTGTGGCTAGTCGAAGGGAACAGTGCGATAGGAATTGTCCACCCCTTGTCAGGGTAAAAACAATATCTCAGGGCCACTCGAGGAGTAATGAACTGGAAATGCGTGGCCACGCTCAGAAGGTATCTATGGTAGATAATTCCGGTCAATCAGTTATTCTCCAGATCGAGGAAACCACTCTCGATATGATCACTTGCAAGTATGAACCGAAAGACACCTTGCATTGAGTAGGAGATAGTAATAGGACAAGAGAATTGGTGACGCACACTTGTCGAGGACAAGTGGGAGATTGTTGGAATAAGTGTCCTCCGACAATAATGCGATCACAATTGTCGATCATGATGATCACATGTTTAAATCTCATGTTTAAGAATACAAGAGGGAAAGTAATATTTTACAGTCAACTGGTCCACACTTATCGGTAATGATTGGCTGACTAGAGTTTGACATTACTGTCGTGCGACGGTGGTGATCAGTTGATCCCCTTAGGTCATACCTATAGGGAAATACTCTTAATTGATCATTTAATTAATCATATGCCGATACGAGTTAATTAAATTGCTTAAACATTGACGGATGATTTTGTGAGTAAAATTAACGTGACTCATTGTAATTCGATTAAATGAGATACGGTCTAAGTAATCGAATTGTTTTAATAATTAGATTAAATTATTGTTTACGAACAATTGAAACGGATTGAATAATTTATTATAAATTCAAGTTGTTGAAATTTATTGATGCGTGTCTTTTATATAAGGTTTTTACCTCATTTTTACACGCATTTCTGTGCTTTTTATGTAGCATCTGGCTACAAATACCCCCGAATATTCTACTTTGGTCCGTTTATTGTATTTTGCAGGAATTGACCGAAGAGAAGCTAAAACGAGCCTTAATTGTCCCATTTGTATGCATTTATGGGAAATATGGAGCCGGAGCTTAGGAATTTCACACCTAGAGTGCGCATGAGCGGAGCAAGGGAGCAACACAAGTCCTGACGCACTTATATAGCTCGATCGAGTGGTTTTACTGCTCGATCGAATGCTCTTTACATTGAAGTTGATCGATCGACTGATTGGAGGAGTCGATCGAGGGAGTCCATGCAGCAGTGCTCGATCGACCATTTGTCCTAGCTTGGATCGAGTGACTAGGAGCTCGATCGAGTGATCTCTTTGCTCGATCGAGAGATTTTCGTATGCTTTTAGTCTTTTTCCGCCTAATCTTTTATGGGTTTTGGTGAATCAGCCCATGGATTAGGTTTTAAACATTTTACAAGTATAAGACCGAGGGGGAACATTACGTTACTCCTATCTCCTTCACTACGCACATTTTCCTTTGTTACTTTTTGAGTTCTTCGGATCTTTGTTCACCACTTTGCTACTCGAGTTTCGGTATTATCAATCGATTTATTTCTTAATCGTTTTTACTGTTCTTATTGTTCTTATTTCCTTTCCCCTCTTGATTTATATTTGTTCAATCATCTCTTTAGATTTTTTCATCATGTTTAGTTTTAATTGTTGGTTGTTATGATTGTTACCCCCATAATTATGAGTAGCTAATTTCCCATGCTAAGACTATAGGGGATCCATGGTTTGAAGGGAGAGTAATCAATTCATGGGTTAATGCTAGTATCGTCCATGTTGTTAAAATGCTACATATAATTGTAATTGCCTAATTGAGTCGACGCAATTAGACCCTTATTCTTAGTGGAACTTGACCTGGACCGAAAGGTTGGAAGAGGGAGACTAGTAGCGAGCAATAGAGTATTGCAGCGAGGACGAAAGTTAAACTGTTTACACTTTAGGGTGAATTAAGGACCGAAAGGTGACGTTCGCTACCCCCTGGACTGTATTGCACTAACCTGGGACCTAGATTACTCGACCGGACGATTGTGGTGAACCGCTTGTCTTAGCTATTCCCTTTTATTTGTTAAATCCCTTTTTCCTTTATTTCTCTTTGCTTTGCTCTCTTTAGTTTAGAAATCACAAATTATAAACCCCAATTTGGTTACTTAGACGAACTTGAGTTCAGCCGGCAAATTCCTACCTCTCTGTGGATTCGACCCGACTTCCCTAGCTATATTAGTTAGTTGGCCAGTTGGTTATTTTTGACAGGTACGCGACAGACGTGTCAAATTTTGGCGCCGTTGCCGGGGAGGTGGCGCATATTTGTTGCTTTAATTAAGTTTGTCTTTCGTCTCAAGGGATTCATTCCTTGAGACTGATCTCATTTTCGCGAAGCTTTGATTAGTTTTGCAGGATAACAGTCTATTTGTCAAGATGCCTACGATTACAGAACATACAGAGCCATGTGGTAGATGCGGCGAGGAAGGGCATGACCTTTATGAGTGCACGGCAGGTGTAGAGCGTGCCATTGCATACAAGAAGTTCAAGCAGGGAGTTCCTTTCTCCCAGTTGTATGAGGAGATAAAGAGCGTTTCAACCCCTTCTACGCCGATATCACAGCCGGGTTCTCCTTCTTCAAGAGAAGCAATCGCCGAACTGAAATCCATCATGTTGCAATCGGATTCCGTTATATCAGAGTTGAGAGAGCAAGTCGCGCAGTTAACACTCGCGGCAGACCAAGCCAAAACTCCTCCAATTTGCGATTCCGTCAGCGCGATGAATTTCCAAAGTGACTTTACTCACGAAGAAAATGAGGTGTTGACAGCTGATGAAGAGGACGATTTAGAGGAGTTTCTGCAGGAAATGCTTGCTGCGTGTGCAATAACAACTCGATCGAGCAGCATATCCACTCGATCGAGTGGTTCTAATCACCCAGTCACTCGATCGAGTGACATTGTGATCGATCGAGCGACTGAGCCCCAGGTTGGTCGATCGAGTAAAGAGGCTGAAGAAAGCACTCGATCGAGTGCCAGGATAGGTCGATCGAGTGAAGTTGAGGAAGAAACTGGTCGATCGACCAGTGAAGACGTTCGATCCAGTGCTGTAAGTGGCGGGAATCCCAATTTGTTAATTAATACCGCCACCGTGTCATCTCCCCCTGCTGTGGAGACGTCGCGAATTGATAAGGGTAAAGGAAAGGTCGCAGGACCACTCATAGCTACCAGGGTACCTTTTTAAAGTCGTCTAAAGGACGCGAGGATCGAGCAACAAGACGGTAAGTTCGTGGACATCGTGAAGAACCTTCGTGTACTGTCCCTTTCTCGACCTTGTCACTCGGGTTCCTACTTACGCTAAGTTTATGAAGGATATTATAACGCGTAAGAGAAACTTGAGCGAATTTGAGACGATTTCATTTATGGAAGAGTCTAGTAACCTACTGTTAAATAAGGCCCCTCCAAAAATGAAAGACCCGGGCAGCTTTTCTATTACCTGTGTCATAGGTGATTTGATTATTGATAAGGCCCTTTGCGACTTAGGTGCCAGTGTTAGTGTCATGCCCCTTCCCGTCATCGCAAGAAATCAAATCGAGTCACTTCAAAGTGACTAACATCACCCTACGGATGGTGATAGATCGTTAGGAGACCTTTAGGTGTCTTGGAGGATGTGCCTGTGAAAATAGGCAAGCTTTACATCCCAGTAGATTTCATTGTTTTGGATATAGCGGAGGACACCAGGACCCAGTTATTTTAGGAAGACGTTCCTTTGTACATTTGGGCCGTTATTGATGTCGACAAGGGTGTCGACTCTTGCGATAGGGGATGACGCTATCACCTTTAGTTTGCCTAATACTTTAGCCCACCCAATGATAGAGGACACTTGTTATTCGGTCGATATCATTGATGAGTCTATTTATGACTTCTGGTCGGGTTCTTTTATGAAGGACCCACTGGAAGCTCTCATGCTTTTTGATGAGTGTGCAGATAGCCCAGAGGACGATGACGCTGCATTGGATTTACTTGTTGATGATTTAGATGAGCGTGAGGGAGAGCAGGTGGAACAAATGATTAGCACTCTTTGCTCCATTGAGGTAAAGGTACCGGAACGTAAGCCTCTTCCTTCTCATCTTAAATATGCTTTTCTAGATGACACGGAGCGATATCTGTCATTGTCGGTGCTAAGCTTAGTGATGAACAGTGACTTCTTTGTTAGTGTACTTAGGAAAAACAGGAAAGCAATGGGCTATTCCTTTGGATGATATCACGGGTATTAGTCCCGATATTTGTATGCACAGGATAGAGCTGGAGGAGGATCACAAACCTTGCGAGACAGTGGTCAACGCCGGCTGAACAGGAAGATGGAGGATGTTGTGGACGGTGAGGTAATGAAGTATTTGTTGGATGCGGGTATTATTTATTTCTGTCGGTAATTCTAAATGGGTAAGTCCGATGCAGGTGGTCCCGAAAAAAGGAGGGACAAGCGTAGTTAAGAATGAGAAGAATGAATTAATACCTACTCGAATAGTAACTGTTTGGCGGATGTGCATAGATTACGAGACATGACTAAATGCCGCCACCAAGAAAGATCACTTCCCCCTTCCTTTTATTGATCAAATGGTAGAAAGGTTAGCTTCCCACAAATTTTTCTGCTATTTAGACGGGTATTCAGGGTTCTTTCAGATCCCTATCCACCCAGACGATCAGGCCAAGACTACATTTACCTGTCCTAAGGGCGTTTTTGCGCACGTGAGAATGCCTTTTGGTTTGTGTAATGCCCCCCCGCCACCTTCCAAAGGTGTATGATGGGGATATTTTTAGAGTATATTGAGTCTATCATGGAAGTTTTTATGGATGACTTCAGTGTATATGGAAGTGATTTTTCTGATTGTCTGTCTAACCTTGAGAAAGTGTTGCAGCGCTGTATTGAGGTTAACCTTGTGCTGAACTGGGAGAAGTGCCACTTCATGGTCAACGAGGGAGTTGTCCTAGGGCACTTGGTTTCTGATAGGGGAATAGAAGTTGACAAAGCAAAGGTGGAAGTGATTCAGCAATTACCACCTCCTGTTAATGTTAAGGGGTGAGGAGCTTCCTTGGTCACGCCGGTTTTTATCGCCGGTTCATCAAGGATTTCTCCAAAATTGCTAAACCACTTACACAGCTGTTGCTTAAAGATGCCCCTTTTGTGTTCACTGATGCTTGTCTTTCTGCTTTTAACAGGTTAAAGCAGGCCTTAGTCTCCGCGCCGATCATACTGACCTCCCAACCGGGACTTTGCCGTTCGAGATCATGTGTGACGCGAGTGACTACGCACTAGGAGCGGTGCTTGGCAGGAGGAAGGACAAAGCCTTGAATGCTATTTACTATGCGAGCCGAACTCTGGATGAGGCTCAAGTGAAGTACACTACCACCGAGAAGGAAGCGTTAGCTGTAGTTTATGCCTTAGAAAAGTTTCGTACTTATTTAGTTGGGTCGAAGTTCTGTTTTTTACCGACCATGCAGCTCTAAGGCATCTCCTTGCTAAGAAGGAGGCAAAACCACGGCTCGAGGTGGATACTCCTCCTCCAGGAGTTTGATTTGCGAGATCAAAGATAAGAAAGGAGCCGAGAACGTTGTGGTGATCACTTGTCGCGGCGATGCGACAAGAAGGGAAGATTCTCTACCCATTGATGATTCTTTTCCGACGATAGTCTAATTGCTTTTGTGTCGGCTATTGTTGACCAGGAACCTTGGTATGCAGATATAGCTAACCGTTGTCGGTGGCAAGTCGCCGCCTTTGACCTTTCTCATCGCCAAAAGAAGCGTTTTCTTTATAACGCTAAGCGGTATACAGGACGACCCTTACTTGTTTAAGGAATGTGCAGGCGGTCTCTCTGACGGTGTATTCGCAGTGGGAGACCAAAATAGTCTGGAAGGCTGTCACTCCTCTTCATATGGTGGTCACCACGGTCCATCGCGCACCGTGGCTAAGGTACTTCGATCCGGTTTTTCTTGGCCTTCTTTGTTTCGACGCCAAGTCTTTTGTTTCGACTTGTGATGCTTGCCAACGATCGGGGAACATTTCGAAGAGACATGAGATGCCACAAAACGGCATCCTAGAGGTTGAGGTCTTCGATGTCTGGGGCATTGATTTCCAAGGACCGTTCCCATCCGATAAAGGTAACAGTACATCTTAGTAATTTGTAGACTATGTGTCAAAGTGGGTTGAAGCGATTGCTTCACCTCATTGTGACGGTAAGACCGTGACTAAAATGTTCAAGAAGATCATATTTCCCCGTTTTGGTGTCCCTAGGGTCGTCATTAGTGACGGAGGAATGCATTTTAAAGAAAAGAAACTCACTTCCATCTTGTGCAGAGTTGGTGTCCAACAGGCGTGGTTTGGGGTATCATCCCCAAACTAGTGGTCAAGTAGAGGTCTCTAATCGTGAACTGAAAGAGATCTTGTCTAAAGTAGTTTCTAAGTCACGGAAAGACTGGAGTCTTAAGCTAGATGACACGTTATGGGCCTATAGAAGCGCCTTTAAGACACCAATTGGTGCATCACCTTATAGGTTAGTTTATGGAAAATCGTGTCACTTACCCGCTGAGAAATTTGGAATGTAAGGCCTGGTGGGCAATTCGTGAGCTTAATTATGATCCTAAACTGTGTGGTCAGAATCGTCTTTTGCAGCTAGATGAATTAGAAGAATTTAGGCTCAATGCCTATGACAGTTCGCGCATCTACAAGGAAAAGACGAAGAGATGGCACGACAAGAGAATCCTACCTCGGGAGTTCCATGTGGGGCAAAAGGTGTTGCTGTTCAATGCCCGGTTGAGACTATTTCCTGGCAAGCTGAAGTCCAGGTGGACTGGTCCATACACGGTGACGGGTGTTACCAAATTTGGATCCGTAGAGCTTGAAGATTCCGAGGGCCATAGATTCAAGGTGAATGGCCAATATGTGAAGCATTACTATGAGGCGAGTGAAGCGGACAAGCCTGTTGAAGTTTTGCACTTCGACGAGCTCGACGCGCATTTGATTACTTGATACGAGAAAAGGTCGTGCGGGACCTCTTAAACCAGCGCTCTCGGGAGGCGGCGGGGGTGATTTTATTTGAACTTTTGTTGAACTATTTGTTTTTTTTTTTTTTTTTTTTTTTTTTTTTTCTTTCTTAAGCTTTACGTTAAACTTTAGACGGAACAATTTTTGTGTTTTTCCTTGCTTTTATGCGTTTTTGGCAGATTAAAAGTACTCGATCGAAGGACTTGCGCTCGATCGAGCACTTTCTGACGCGGCCGCTACTCGATCGAGGGATGATGTCCTCGATCGACCAGATCCTTACTCGTGCCCGCTCGATCGATTGGATTGGTAGTCGATCGAGCTCTTCTAATGCATAGGCTCACTCGATCGAGCTGTTCCAGGGGCTCGATCGAGCAATTGTGACCCCCAGCTGCTGTTTTACGTCTGCAAGGCCGCTGTTGACTTCCTTTGACCTCCCATGTTCATGGTCGGTTTGGGGAGGTCCCGCTAATGACGTTTTGTAAGTTCCCGACTCCACTTCTCGTTTTCCTTTCAGTTGCATTTCTTTCCCTATTTTTGGTACAATGAGGGCATTGTACGGTTTGGTTTGGGGAGGTATGCATCCATCTCTGTGTCTGCATGTTTCTTGCATTTCTGCTTGCACGTTTGTTTATTTCCGCATGCATTGTTTTTAATTAATTCCAAAAAATCATAAAATTCAAAAAAAAAAAAAAAAAAAAAAAATTTCCATATTTTCATGTTTTAAATTGAGTCGGAACGTTTGAACACTGACGCTACATTGAATCCTTATTTTGAGCCTTGCATTTTCTTGACATTTAGCTGGCGTGTTTATGTGCATAATCCACGAGTTTTTATTTCTCTCTTATACGAACGAATAGACTTGATTCTTTATGTCGGCAAGCTACATTACATTCGAGATTAGAGCTTATTAAACGGTGACATTCATGTAGGTTTCATTTAGAATGTGAGTAGTACTCTCTTTAAGACATGTAACATCAATTTGCATAAGCATGAGTCTAGTCTTCTTAATACCTGTATGCATTCGGTCTGTGGATGGTGACACGTGTTAGGAGAGGCAGTTCTCCTTATTTCATTCTACCCATGAGCCTCACATAGCCAAATTGCCTTTTTGCCCATCAACTACTTTCTATAATATTTCCTACCCTAGCTGAGCTAGTAACGAGTAGTTCTTGGAATGTGTTGTTGCAATATGGTTATTTCATCCGATTTGAAGTTGGCGGAAGAATTAAGGGAAAAGAAGGAAATTGTGTTGAGTTGTGAAAATGAAAAAATGAAAAAAAAAATGAAAGAATTGAAAAAAAGAAAAAAACGAAAAAGAGACAGAGAAGAAAAATTTCAAAATGAGAAAAAAAGGAGAGAATGAAAAAAATTGAGAATTGTGCATTGTTTCACACTCCCATGACTTATTTATATCCTATGGGGAGTTGACGAGTTTTGGTATTTTGTGAGGTTTAGTGCATAGTTTTGCACCGTTTAATCTTGTTGTAATGAGTACGAAGTTTGGATGCAGTCTATATTTGGATCCGTTGTTGCTAGCCTAGCTATTAACCCCACATATCCAAATTCATTTTAGCCCCTTCTTACCCATTACCTCACTAACCCAAATGTAAGTCCTCGGCACGTGTCTTGGTCACTAGTATGGTTGGAATGCTTATGTACGGTTGTAGAGACTTTATTCACGTTAATTGCATGCATGTTCTTATAGGTCGAGTTAGGTGAGTGTCTTGCTTCTTCCTATCTTTCACATTTATACTCACCCTGTACCTGAATTTGAGTGACGAGCGACCCGTGAGAGTCCGACATTTTTGAATCTTGCAAGGTCGACGGTTCAGTAAGCTTGAAATATTAATTTAACTCGGTTGCACTTTTCGGCTGCTACTTTGTCATTTTGTTGCATTAAATTGGTTCTGATGGATGATTTGTAGCTGATGCGTTGGTCCCGTTCTATTGTTCACCCTTAGTCGTATTCATATTTGCTTGGGGACAAGCAAAGGTTTGGTTTGGGGAGATTTGATGCGTGTCTTTTATATAAGGTTTTTACCTCATTTTTACACGCATTTCTGTGCTTTTTATGTAGCATCTGGCTACAAATACCCCCGAATATTCTACTTTGGTCCGTTTATTGTATTTTGCAGGAATTGACCGAAGAGAAGCTAAAACGAGCCTTAATTGTCCCATTTGTATGCATTTATGGGAAATATGGAGCCGGAGCTTAGGAATTTCACACCTAGAGTGCGCATGAGCGGAGCAAGGGAGCAACACAAGTCCTGACGCACTTATATAGCTCGATCGAGTGGTTTTACTGCTCGATCGAATGCTCTTTACATTGAAGTTGATCGATCGACTGATTGGAGGAGTCGATCGAGGGAGTCCATGCAGCAGTGCTCGATCGACCGGCTGTCCTAGCTGGATCGAGTGACTAGGAGCTCGATCGAGTGATCTCTTTGCTCGATCGAGAGATTTTCGTATGCTTTTAGTCTTTTTCCGCCTAATCTTTTATGGGTTTTGGTGAATCAGCCCATGGATTAGGTTTTAAACATTTTACAGTATAAGACTGAGGGGAACATTACGTTACTCCTATCTCCTTCACTACGCACATTTTCCACTGTTACTTTTGACAGTTCTTCGGATCTTTGTTCACCACTTTGCTACTCGAGTTTCGGTATTATCAATCGATTTATTTCTTAATCGTTTTTACTGTTCTTATTGTTCTTATTTCCTTTCCCCTCTTGATTTATATTTGTTCAATCATCTCTTTAGATTTTTTCATCATGTTTAGTTTTAATTGTTCAGTTGTTATGATTGTTACCCCCATAATTATGAGTAGCTAATTTCCCATGCTAAGACTATAGGGGATCCATGGTTTGAAGGGAGAGTAATCGAATTACTGGGTTAATGCTAGTATCGTCCATGTTGTTAAAATGCTACATATAATTGTAATTGCCTAATTGAGTCGACGCAATTAGACCCTTATTCTTAGTGGAACTTGACCTGGACCGAAAGGTTGGAAGGGGGAGACTAGTAGCGAGCAATAGAGTATTGCAGCGAGGACGAAAGTTAAACTGTTTACACTTTAGGGTGAATTAAGGACCGAAAGGTGACGTTCGCTACCCCCTGGACTGTATTGCACTAACCTGGGACCTAGATTACTCGACCGGACGATTGTGGTGAACCGCTTGTCTTAGCTATTCCCTTTTATTTGTTAAATCCCCTTTTCCTTTATTTCTCTTTGCTTTGCTCTCTTTAGTTTAGAAATCACAAATTATAAACCCCAATTTGGTTACTTAGACGAACTTGAGTTCAGCCGGCAAATTCCTACCTCTCTGTGGATTCGACCCGACTTCCCTAGCTATATTAGTTAGTTGGCCAGTTGGTTATTTTTGACAGGTACGCGACAGACGTGTCATTTATAATTCGATAAACCATTTTGGTACAAGTAATCAAGAATTACTAGTTAAATTTTGTATGTGACATATTTTATTAATATGTTGATTTTTAATATGTTAAAAATACATTATAGTGTTACATGTCATGTAACATGTGACACATGACAAAATTGACAAATGACAAAATAAAATGGACCTCCCATTTTATGTATGTATGCCGAAAATGGAGGGAGTATAAGAGTTTATATTGTGTTGTTTATTTTAATTGGAAAACATAATAATTATACTCTACTCATAGCCATGCAACCCTATAGCTTTTGAGAAGAGCAACTTTTGCATGTATTGGCCTCAAATACTCCCCCCCTCCAACCGGTTTTTGATGAGAGAAGTCGAGGGTTTTCCTCTATAATTATTCATTACTTTACTTAATATTTTCTAGTGTTAGAAAATATTGATCAACTCTCTACAATTTATGAAACATTTTAGAGAAAGAAAACTCATAAAAACACTCCTCTCTTGACCGAAATACAAGAGAACAAAAACACAATTTTGTGTTCAAATTTTAAGTAAGATTAGTATTATTACTAGCTCATAATAATATTAGTCATTAAGGGTGTTCCTTGGGTATAAGCTTTTGGGAGAGGTTCTAATTTGAACCTTTGTTCATCCATTGTTGGAAAGCTCAAGAACTAACAAGTAGGAGATCTTGTTGGTGCCCATAAATCCGAAACACCAATGTAAGAAGTGACGATTTCTTCTCTACTTTGTTTTATGTTTGCATGCATAAGATCCGATTTAATTTTATGACTAAATTAAACTATCATACTATGAATATGTAAACTAATGAGATTAATGAATCCTAACAGGTTTTTGCCCAGTCTACTATACGCAGGGTACCTACGCAAGTCGTGCTCTGTAATGCTATCCCTTATGTAGAACCCGATTGCGTCACATATTGCTGTCGATTTGACACCTCCGCCCCAGTTTGGGAGCAAGTTGGAGGAATATCTCTCTGTTACTTCCTCTACAGGTCTTGACAAGTTGAAAGACCCAGGAGGCAGGCATGGTACGTTGAATTTGGAAGCTGGAATGGTAAGAATTGATGACCCAGGTGGAGGTTTGGATGAGGCTATTCCGCATAAGAAGAAAGCGCGCGAGAAAGCCAAAGATGGAGGCAATGACGTTGCAAAAAGTTGTTGTTCTTCTGTTAATGTGATGGTGTGGAGGCCTAAAATCAAGCTCATGGCCGCCGAGGGCACTTCATTCAGTCAGAAGCCTTGTTGTGGGCAATTTAGCTACTTTTGAAGATGACGAGGAGAAGGTCGAGCTGGGACCTATCTGAAACTAGCGCTAACCGGGAGGCAACCCGGAGTTTAAAACTTTTTAGTTGATTTCCAAACATTTCGGTTTTTGTTGGACGTGTAATAATTGGTTTTCAGACGATAGACTGGAATGATTGGATTTATTGTGTTAGTTCGACAGGCCATTTGCTGCGTGTTGCACGTTTCTCGATCGAGTATCTACTCTCTCGATCGAGCACTTTCATCCATCGATCGAGTACTTTATGCTCACGATCGAGCACCCTGATGAGCTGATATCTCGATCAAGTACTTAACCTTCTCGATCGAGCACTTCCGCGGTCCAGTCTACTCGATCGAGTACTTTGCTCTCATGATCGAGTTTGTTGTTTCGATTCGCTTCCAGTGATGTTTTTATGAAGCTGTTAGCGACCTCGCTTGTTGCTGGCTGGTTTAGGGAGGTCCCTACTTTGCATGTTCTTGTAAGTTTTCTGAAGCTTCACTCTTCTTTTCAGTTTGCATTTCCTTTCCTTATTTTTGAGTACAATGAGGGCATTGTACGGTTTGGTTTGGGGAGGTGATATGCATCCATATCTATGTCTGTATACCGTTTTTATTGCATTTCAGTTTGCACGTTTATTTCCGGATGCATTGTTGGTTTTAATTTCAATAAAGTTATTACCAAAAATCAAAAAAATTAAAAAAATATCATTCAAAAATTCAAAAAAAAATCATCTTTCTTTTTGCATTTAGGTTGAATCGGAACGGTATTGATACGTGCATTTTATATAGTCTTTTTAAGAATTTATTGCACGTATTTCTATCCGATTCCCGTAGTATTATGCTACGAAATGGCCCGAAAAGTCTACTTTGGTTTGTTTTGCTTTATTTGCAGGAATGTACCAAAGAAGGCGGAATCGAACCTCTTTACTGTCCTTTAGCTTGCATTTTTGGAGATGGAAGAATTGGAGCGGAATTACTACTGCCTCGGGAAGCATGAAGTGGTCTCGGAAGCTAAATCAACAAACCAGGAGTTGGTTCAGCAGTGATTGACTCGATGGAAGCCTTTTGTTGGCCAATCTGTTTGATCGAGAGCATATGGATGGTGAGAAGACCTCGATCGAGACCCTGCTGAGCTCGATCGAGAGGTGCTAAAATGAGGTTCCTCGATCGAGAAGAAGAAGTCTTCGATCGAGAGTTTTTTGGTTGGAAGTACTCGATCGAGGAGTTTAAATGTGCTCGATCGAGCACTTTTCTATCTGAACGCGAGATTTGTTTCACGTGAACTGATGATGAGGGGAATACCTTTGACATTCGGCCCTCTTATATTATTCTGGTTGAGAGAAACCTATACAGAGGAGTAGCTGGTGAGGATCCGAGGAAGCATATGGAGGTCTTCACGGATTATTGTTCTACCATTCCCGCTACTAAGGGAGTGACTCAAGAGAAGATTAAGGAAGTTCTGTTTCCTTTTTCTCTTACATATGGAGCCCGAGAGTGGTTAACTGATCTGGATAGGGCTGCAGCTGGGATTAATGACTGAGAAACCTTGGCTCTTGCTTTTTACAAGAGATACTACCCTCCACAGAGAACTAATGCATTGAGAGGGCAGATTACAAGTTTCAAACAAAGTCCAACTGAGAACTTGTATGAAGCATGGTGCCGGTTTAAGAAGTTGGTTCGGTCCATTCCACATCACGGGTTTGGCCAGTGGTTTTTGTGCAACCAGTTCTACAATGGGTTATATGATGACCACTGGCCGGGTGTCATCGAAAGTTACCTAGACCAAAACAATATTTATAACTTCACAAACTACTCTACTCTTAGTAAAGAGGTAAGTAAAGGTCGGATCCCAAGGGACGGGTATTGATGTAGGATTTTCGATTGCAAATGGTTGTGTCTAAGGGTGTCACAATTTGGGTTGAGTTAGGAGATCAACTAAACTAATCAACAATGTAAATAAAGTAATGAAAATAAGCAAGATGATTAAAATGAGTTGTAAACAATTGATTAAAAGCACTAGGGTGTCATGGGTTCATAGAGGATTCATGGGATTTGATCATACAAACATGTTCTCTACTAGATGCAAGCACTTATTGTTGTGATGGGATCGAGTTGGTTTATGTCTTACAATCCCTAAGAAGGTTTGGGTCCCGGAGCCGAATCGATTAGATTGTACAACACCTACAAGTCGACTTAATCCTCCCTATCCAACTATATGCATGGTCTAATGAGACTCGAGTTGGTTTATGTCTTACAAGTCTCATTGAAAAGGTAAGTGATGGGTAAAAAATGCAAGGATTCATAGGCTCGCATTTCATCAAACATAACATGTGCATAAGTTGAAATCATAATAAGCAAGCAAATTAATTATGAAAACATATTAGATTAAGCATGAATCAATCCCCATGTTGGTTTCCCCTAATTCTCCATTAACCCTAGTTAAGGAAACTACGCACTCATTATCAAGTTTAACATGCTAACAAGGTTGTCAATCATACTAGCAAGGCAAAACATGATGAACAAATCAAGATGATTAACAATAATTAAAAAGGGATTAAGAGAGAATTATACCTATAAAGATGTTTCCAAATAATAAAGCAAAGAATAATAGAAGTACTTGATGATTGATGGAAGGTTGTCAATCCTCCAAATAAACCCAAATAATCTTCTAATTACCCAAAATAAATGATGAACAATAGAGAAATTAAGGAAAGATTAAGAAATGAGATTTGTATTAATGCTAAATTGAGAATTGATTACAAGATTAAGAGAGTATTAAGACTTGATTAAGATAAGATTAAGATCCTATTAAGATGACATGCCAATCTAGGTAGTACAATGGGGTATTTATACTAGAGATTAGGTACACGAATTAGGGTTACCAAGGGCTTAAATGACTATTAAGACCCTTAAGAAAAGTTGAGGAAGTGCTCCTCTCCAAGGAGATGCTCATCTAGTCTTCAGGAAATCTGCACGTCCCGAGCGTCTAGGCAGTAAGCACGGTGGGTTCTGCAAGGGAATCCGAGCGGATCAGGGGAGAGACGCTCGGATCTGTTGGCCTCAAGACGAGCGTCTTGGCATCGGGACGCTCGGATTGGTGGACAGGGAGACGCTCGGATCGGGGGTCAGCACTTTTCTTTTCTTCTTTCCTCAACAATCCTCGGGGATCTTGTTGGGGATGCAAGGATCCTTTCATCATTGCCCAATCTACTTTATTATCTACATAGGCTTTCTAGTATCGTCTTCCCTTTGATGCTTGGTCATTGAATTCGATCAATTTAGCTCCATTTTGCCATGAAAATGCAAGGTTTGCACTCCTTTCCTACCAAGGGAACAAAACCTCAAAGAATATGCAAAACGGGAAACTAAAGATAGTAAATGACCCAATTATGCACTAAAAAGCATAGGAACGTGGCTAATTCGGGGACTAAATATGCTTAAATATGAGTCGCATCAACCACCGTGCCATTTTAGATGCTACAGCCAATGGAAGATTTCAGAAAAACATTGATGATGATAAGCGCTGGGGTATTATAAAAGAGATGGCTACCCATTGTGCTGAATATGGGAATCCAAGAAGTGGTACAAGAACGGTCTCTACAGATAGTAGTGCACTTGTGGCTCAACTGGAAACCATGAATGCAAGATTTAATAAGTTCGAGCTGCAGGCCGCGGGGGATCAACAGACGGTTCACTTGTTGACTAGACAAGAGACCGTATCATGTGAGAGATGTGGTGGTACTGATGGTCATACTGAAGTGGATTGCTTAGCTGAGAAGGAGCAAGTCTTTGCCTTTCAACAATATAGGCATGGGGGCTCCTATTATAACAACCAAGCTGGAGTTCATCCTAATTTGAGATGGACTAGTCAAAATGTCTTGAATCCTACACCTCCACCGCAGCAACAACAAGCTTATGTACCGCCTCATAAAGCTCAACAACAAGGCTATCAAAAGCCTCCTTCTTTCCCACCGCCGCAACAAGGTGCCTCTTCTAGTGGAATAAGTGATATAGCCGAGTTGAAGTCGATGGTGCAATCACTGACCATTCAGTTGCAGAAAAGTGACCAAGCAAAGGATGCTTCTATTAAGTCACTTGAATCCCAGATGGCTCAACTAGCTACTAATCAAGCTTCAAGACAACCGGGTCATTTACCGTAACAACCTGACAAGAAACAACATGAGACGGTAAATCTGATTAGTTTAAGGAGTGGTATTTTCTATGAGGGACCCAAAATGCCGACTGAAGATGCTGGATTTACAGACCCGGAAGTTGAAGTTGCTGTACATGAACAGTCGTCTTTTGAAAAAAAAAGTAACTGTTCCGTCTAAATTATTCGATCGAGGGATTTCTGGTGATCGATCGAGTACATTTGTCGAGAAAGTGGTCGATCGAGGGAATGAAAGTGCTCGATCGAGCACTGAGGAAAAGAGAGGTCTCGATCGAGTGGATCAAAGTGCTCGATCGAGCACTATTGCTGAGAAAAGTTCCCGATCGAGGGGTACTGTTGCTCGATCGAGTGATTATAATGCTGATTGTGACAATTCTTTGTCGAAGAGAAATGAAGGCCTACCTATTCCAATTATGGTCCCATTTCCGAGAAGATTGTAGAGCAAGAAGATTGAGCAACAATTCAGTAAGTTTGCCGAAATTTTGAAAAGTCTTCATGTTTTTGTACCATTTGCTGAGTTACTAACCCAGGTACCCTCCTATATGAAATTTATGAAAGACATTTTAGCGCGTAGGAGGCATATTAATGACCATGAGACGGTGGCTTTGACTGAAGCGGGCTCTGCCCTTATTCAAAATAAGACCTCGCCTAAGTTGTATGACCCGGGTAGTTTCTCTATACCATGTCACATTGGGACCCATTTAATTGATGATGCTTTGTGCGACTTGGGAGATAGCGTGAGTGTTTTACCGTTGTCTCTTGCTAAGAGGCTTGGTTTGACCAAATTTCATTGTACCAATATGACCGTACAGATGGCCGATCGTACTTTATCACGGCCTTTAGGTGTCTTAGAGGACATACCTGTCAAGATCGGGAAGTTCTTTATTCTCGTTGACTTTGTAGTCTTGGATATCCCCGAGGACTCATATACTCCTATCATTTTAGGACGACCATTCCTATTTACCGCTCGTGCAGTAATAGATGTTGGGGGCAAACTTTGACTTTTCAGGTAGGTGATGAAGAGTTGACCTTCTATCAGTCTAGTGTTCGCAGGGCTCCTATGCAAGTCCAACCCTGCAATGTTATTCCCTCTACATACCCTGACACAGAACCTCCAATTGACAATATTGAGTCATGTGCTGTTATATTTACACCTCCGCCCCAGATTGGGAGCAATATGGAGGACCATTCTGTCATTTCTATTGTTACGGGTCTTTGCGGATTGGACATTGGAGATCGCGGTGATAAGAGTACATTGGAATTTGAGCTTGTTGCTAAAGATGGTGTCAAAGGCGCGGAAGGCACGAAAGAAGAAGAGAAGAAAAGGCTTGACAAAGTAAAGAAGAGAGTAAAGGCGTATGTAGATGCGGACTACTCTCCTTTGACCAATTCAAGTTCATGGAGGCCTAAAGGGACGGTCCACGATGCTGAAGGGAATTCCTCCAGTCAGAAGCCCTCTTTCGGGATGTTCAAGTGTTTCAGAAGATAAGTCATAGTGCTATTCGGCTTGTAAAAATAATTTGAAATTTGAAATTTCCGTTAGACATTTACTGCTTATTAGTTATAGATAATAGCATTAGATTAATTAGATTTAGTTGCTTAAGACCGAAAATAGACTGCATACTGTTATTTTGGTATTTTTGCGGGAAGTATTTTTGCGTAAATTGCAGGTTTTGGGAATGTGATGCTCATTGGGAAGCATGCCAAGAGGAAAGCACTCGATCGAACACTTTTAGTGTTCGATCGAGCAACTGTTCAAGAAAAGGCCTCGATCGAGTAATGTAAAGCTCTCGATCGAGCAGGCAAGAAATGAGGGCTCTTGATCGAGTAACAAAAGCTCTCGATCGAGCAACTGAAGGGAAAAGCTCTCGATCGAGTAGTTTAAAACCCCTCGATCGAGCAATTTCAGCTGATAATACGTAAGGGAGTTCTCTTCTTCCCTTACTTTTGTTCATTTGTTTGTTTTCAAAAAACTCCCAATTATTTCGACACTCCCCATTCTCTAACAAAAATTCCCAATTTCTTCCCCTAAATTACCAAATAAATTACCCAAATACTTTTCTTATCATTAATCAAATCATTCCCCCTTATTTGCTTCATCAAATTTCCGAATAATTTGGGGATTTCTCAAGCTAGGGTTTTCGAAAAATCGAATTTATTTCGATTAATTTGTGTTCTTGTTGATTTTAATTAATCTTTTTGTTGGGTAATTAATCAAGTAAGTTCCTTCCCCTGTTATTTAATGTTTAATTGCGATTTTTGCCTTAGTTTTTGCGAATTAGGGTTGTGAAAAATCGATTTTGGGAGAAATTCGAATTAGTTGATTAAATGTGGATTTGGAACTTGCTTTTGATTATAGGATGGATAGTGGTATTTCGACAAGCTCCGCTTCTACTTCTGCTACTACCCCGTCTGTTTCTGAGACGGTGGTCCCTGCTCTTACCACCGCCACTGTCACCACCGAGGCTACTACTGCTGTCGCTGCTGTTACTAGAGTGGTGTCGACCCCTGCTGTGTCGACACCCGCACCAGTCACTACTACTACCGCTGCCGTTGTTACTGCTTCTGGGTTGCCTCTAGGACGACTACGGGATTTCGCGCTGCTGCCCGACGTGAGGTCAACACTTCCACGGAGACTTTACCTGAGTTTCCGCAGGTACGTTTCATTTCCCCGTCCCACCGCACTCGATTTTTACATTTAATGGAATGTGATGTGACTTCGACACGTTTTCTTTGTCGACCATCCTTAGAAAAATTGGGAATTTTTGAGCTCGTTGTTGAGCTGCTCAACGAGACGGAATGTCAGAATTGGCCACCTTGCAAGAGCTCACTTATCGACAATTGACCTTAGAATTTCTTAGCTCTTTTTCGTTTCACCCTGCGGCCTATGCGACTGACCATGGGAGCAAGTGTATTACCTTCCGTCTGTTTAACACCACCTTCACCTGGACTTTAGCTGAGTTTGGGGAGCGGTTGGGTTTGGTTAGTGACGGTCTTCTCGAGCCTCCTAGGAAGCTCCTGGCTCTGCTTTGGCCTATACTTGCACACACTCCCTTCAGTCAGCGACGTGGTGCCCACGTCCACTTACCCCCAGCCCGTTACTTTCTCCGTCTGCTAGGAGAGACCATTTTTGGTCGTCACGAGCCTAACAATGTTAACAATGTCAAGCTGTCTATTTTAGCCGGGTACCTGAACATCGATAGTGGTGGCCCATTTTTTTTAACATTGCCCACTTGACAGCTCAACATTTTAACACTGTCGGGCTGAAGTTATCGGGCACGATAGCTTGTGGTGGGTTAGTGAGTCGCATAGCCCGCCGCCTTTTCCCCGATTTTCCCTGTGGATTTCACTACTTAGATAAGGATAATGTCATCGACATTCCAGTCATGTCTTCTATGAACTGGCTGGCAGCTGACCATCGGACATTGAAGATAGGCATTTCCCTGGCCGTGACTTTACCTTCACCCACTCTACCCCGTCTTTTACCTTTGACTACTGTGACGGGTAGACTACCACCACCTCCACCTTCTTACCTCCTTGACTTTACCCCTACCGCTTCTAGGAAGCGAAAGAGGACTTCCCCTACTGTTAGTGATTATTTTGCGGTATATTGTCTATTGAGCCGGATTTGCTTTGTATTGATTATTGAGAGTTGGTAATATGGAGAAGGAGGATGATGAAATGAAAAAAAAGAAGTTGAAAAAGAAAAGAAAAAAAAACAGAAAAAAAGGAAAGAAATAGAAAAAAAAAAGAATTTGATGATCCGGTTTTTGCTCCTATATTCTTATTCTATATCTTATGAGGAGTTGATTTTATTTGGTTTGGTGAGTTTTTATGCCAATTAAGGGCATTGTGCTTAAATTTTGATAGGTTAGAATCGGTTATGGTTCATTTGGTTCTGTTTAGGTAGCTAGCTTGGCTATTAACCTCACAATTCCAAAAATGTTTTGCCTTCCTTACCCATTACCTCACTTTTCCATACTTTTGTAAACCCTCGGCTGTGACGGGACCTTGTTTGGTTGGAATTTATGTGTACGGTAGCTAGAATTGTCTATCATACTATATTGCATGCATGTTTATGTGGGTCGTAGTCTAGGTGAGCGACTTCTTATTCTTTCTCTCTTACATATATCTGCTTGCCCTTTGCTTCATGAGAGAAGAGTGACCCGTGAGAGTCCATTATCAAAGGTCTTGCAAGGTCGACGGTTCAGCTTTATTATAAACATCTCATAACTCGTTTGTGTTTGACAGTTTTTGCTATAAGTGTTAGTTTGCTTGCATTAAATTGGTTTAAGTAGACTATTTGTAGCTGGCTCTGAGTTTTTATTCCGTTCCATTAGTTAGTTGCATATAATTTGCTTGGGGACAAGCAAAGGTTTGGTTTGGGGAGATTTGATACGTGCATTTTATATAGTCTTTTTAAGCCTCTTATGCACGCATTTCCATGTAATTCCCATAGTTTTAGACTACGAAATGCCCCGAATATTCTACTTTGGTTCGTTTGGCTTTAATTGCAGGAATGAACCTTAAAGAAGCAGAATTGAGCTTTTTACTGTCCCTTAAGCCTGCATTTAGGAGATGAGTGGATTTGGAGCGGAAATACTTCTGCCTTGGGATGCGGGAAGTCGTCTTGGAAGCTAAATCAACACCCTTGAGCTGACTCAGTAGCATATTCCTTGATCGAGATCTTTTGTTGGCCTATGTGCTCGATCGAGAATCTTGTGATGGTGAGAAGACCTCGATCGAACCCCTGCTGTGTTCGATCGAGAGGTGCATATTTAGTGTTCCTCGATCCAGTACTTTTTGTGCTCGATCGAGAGGTTTTGGCGAGAAGTTTTTCGATCGAGATGTTCAAATGTGCTCGATCGAGTAACTTGCTATCTGACGCGGGATTTTTCTTACGTAAACGTATTCATTTAATATCTTAAGTTAGGTATTAGGTTAATAAAAATATCTTTCCTATAAATAGGAAAGACTGAATTAGGTTTAGGGATCTTTTTCCCTTCATCTCAGTTTTTAATCTGGTTCGACGTTACTTTCATATTCCCGGATCTCAACTTGTGTAATTCCTTACTCTCTTTAATTCACCATGTCATTTATTGCTTTATCTTTCGTTATTGTTTTATTTATCGTTATGAGTAACTAATTCCCTTGTGCTAGGATTATGGGAGCCATGGTAGTGAAACAATGATGTGATAATTAGTTTAGGAGGTTTTGTTGTGAGAACTGTTTTATAGCAATATAACAGTAATTATTAGGTTGAATGCATGCAACTGAAGTAATTAACTGGTTAAATTCAGACCTAGATTGGAAGATTGGAATGAACAGACCTGTTATGAACAATAGACTACCCTAATCAAAGCGGAAACTATTTAGGAAGAATCTAGGGCGGGTAGCGGACCGGAAGGACCTTTCCACTACCCTTCTCACATCAGACCGACTGACCTTACCTTAAGCTGATTTGCGTAATATCATGGTGAACCGACATCCTGGCATTTCTCTCTCTTTATTAAATCTCAATCCTTTTCACTCTTGCTATTTTAATTGTTATTTCTTTTATTGCTTTTAATTTCAGTTCATTAGTTTAGAAAACAACTCAAACCCCCCATTATGTGACCATAGACAGACTGAATAACAAGTAGATAGTGACCGCCTCCCTGTGGAGTAAGATACCCGACTTACCTCTACTGCATAAGTTTAGGCCGGTTGGTTTATTTTTGATAGGGTTGCGACAGCCGTGTCATAGCCCATGCGGCCACGTCGCTCAAAACGCACACAACCACCCATTTTTCTATAAATACCCCTCAAATGCCACCATTTGAAGGTACGCGAGTGTCCGCCCCCTCATTTCTCCCTTAAAATTCTCGACTCGACTTCTTAACTCACAAACCGACACGTATTTTTGACCTACCGATCTAAAATACAAGCCATACACATTATTTGGTACCGTGATCGTGCATTAAATCACTTGACCGACCATCTCGACCAACTACACCATCACCAAATTAGACAAAACACTCTTTTACATTGCTAAAACGGTTTTCAAACCGAGTTTTCCGACCAAACAAGTTGATACACTTTCGTCGATTTCTCGTCTCAAGCCTACCATGTAAGTATGAGGGTGTAAAAATCCTCTTCTTTCATGTTTTTCATCTGTTTTATGACTATGACATGCTGTAGACACCTCGTTTCTGCACCTCCCGCCAAACACCCAGTGATGATTGGGCCGCATGTTTAGCATATGTCGCGATTTTATGACGTTTCGTAAATCGTTTAATAAAAGGTAACTCAAACACTTGTGTCTGCCTCATGGTTGTCATCTAGGTGTCATTACGGTCGTTTTGACAGTAATTAGAGTCCATTTGGAGTCTGGGTCAAAAACCGTCTTCATTTCCTAAAACCGTCAAATCCCGAGTCAAAGCAATGTGCTTGTCTACCTAAGGTTAGGATGTCATAGAATGTATGGGTATATCTCATTTTGAGTCACATATCACTTATTTGGGCTAAACTAAAAGTTTACATTACAAAATGTGCATTTCATTTAGCTAAAATGACAACCCGACATTTAGGCCCGTTTTACGAGGTCATAACGACTTTTTTAGGTCAGGCCTATTTCATAGAAAATTCTAGATCTCTTTCTTAGCTTTCCAACGCCACCAAAATCACCTTATTCCGAGTCTTGTAGAGAAAGTTATGCCTAAAATACGACAGGCTGTCAAACGCGCTTTCTTGCGCAGGAGGAACCCGAGGAAAGGACGCGGCAAGTCTTTGCGCCTCTTCCAAGGGACAGCTTTTCTGCTGCGCCTTTTCCTCAAGGCTTTCTTTTTGTCCAAGTTTCCGTGTTTAACCTAAGTCGGTTGTTTCCGGATCTTTCTCTCCTTTCCTAAACCCTAATTCCGTGATTAGTATAAATAGAGACCTTCGGTCTCACATATTTCTCACGCGAGTGTCCGCCCTTCTCTTCTCCCTTTGCATTCTAAGACCGCGCTCTTGCTTATTGGCGCCTACGTGCTTGAACTTTCGACCACGTAAGCTCGGATCCTTCCGAGTACCAGCCTCGTTTTGCATGACCGACCAATTTGACCAACTCCACTACACCATAATCAATTAATCAATTCAATTTTCTTTTAAATCCTTTTTCAAGGGCACTTTCATATTTGCATTATAGATCGAGTCGAGTTACCACTAAAAACCGATTTAGTTAAATCTCGCGACGCTAACATGTAAGTCTGAGGGTGTAAAATCTCAATTTTATTTAATGTATTTTATTTAATGTATTTATTTTCTGTATTATAATTAATGTAAGAATTTATGTCATAAGCATGCTCGAAACCGTCTTTTAAAACCCTTTTTTAACGGAAGTAACATAGATCTGACGTGGGGAAGAATCGCATCAACTGATGCGCCTTCTGGAAAGGGCGCAGCATCTACTGCGCCTCTTCCAGGGGCTGCTTTCAGTTGATGCACTTCTTCTTCTTCCTCGGGTTTTTGTTCCTTTCGTCTTTTACTTTTTCTTTCTTCGTTCTTTCCCTTATTTCACCTAGTAATTTTCAAATTAGTTTTTATGAATCCATTTGAATAATTTTCGACTTAAATCCCTTATAATTAATATATGTGGGTTTTCGTCACAAATTCAAACTCGGATTTTAGAGACTCGATTCGTTCATATCAAGTCCCTTGATTTCGTCTTTGATACATGTTTTAAATCTGTTTTCTTCATCAATTCGTAATCTTTTGTTTCTACCATTAACTTCAAGTTTGTAAATAAATCAATTCCAACATTGTAAATAATATCTAACTTATAATAATTCGTTTTAAATTGTTTTCTTTCACTTCATGACGATCCCAGATGCATGTAAATCAATTAATCACTTCTACTCGAGTTACCAATCAATAAATCAATGTAAATTAACCAACGAACATTAAAAAACCGCGAGTCTGACTTTCACAGTCAGAACCCAACTCAAGAACAGACGCAGGAAGTGTTGCGCCTCTTCCAAAGGACGCAGCAGATGCTGCGCCTATTCTGAGGTGGTTTCTGCCTCTGAACTCTTCTCGTTTTGACGTAGGGTTTCTAATTAGGATTTTAATTAACAATTATTCTTATTATTCACCATAATTTCCATAATTTCTATATTTTCCAAATTTCCATATTTTCCATATTTTCTTTATTTTCCAATTTTCCATATTTTCCAAATTTCCATATTTTCCATATTTCCATATTTTCCATATTTTCCAAATTTCCATATTCTTAATATTTTCCTTATTTTCCAAATTTTCCTTTTCTTCATATTTTCCTTATTTTCTAAATTTTCCTTTTCTTCAAATTTCTTTATTTTCCAATTTTCCTAATTTAAATCAATTTCCAATTTCCTTATTTTTTCCAATTTTCTAATTTTCATTTATTCTTTTATTTTATTTCTAAAACTCTTTTGGGCATGTTTATGATGTAAATTCAAGTTTATCAATTGTAATTTATTTCTTTATTTCGTATTCGTATTTATTATGTATGATTTATTTACTTGGCATTCACATGTAATTAATCTAACATTCACTTCGACCCCAATTTATGTGCTAATTACTTGTTCACCGACTTAGTCTAATTCTTCACATGTTAGGATTAATCTAATGAATGTTGCATTGCATGCATATAAATCGACAATATATCGAGTATGGACAATTTTCCCTAATCATTAGTAGAGGCCGCTATCGAGGCAGGCGGGATTAGGTGTTCGATCAAAAGAGCTTCCTAATACGTACCCTCACCCCTTACTCCAGATCTCTGTGAACATCCGTGTTCATTGGCATCCACGAGAGTCATTCTAGACATAGAATGCTAAGGGTAACGAGTTCTTGGTGTTCATGTCACTACTTTGTGTCTTGACATGGCACGAGATACTCGAACGGTTTCCACTTTTCCACAATAAATTGGTGGCGACTCCACAAATGCAAACGCTTGTTTTCCCAAGCGCCCCCGTGGGCCCATTGTCCACAGTTTGGCGACTCCGCTGGGGATAATACACTTACGTGTAGCCAAAAGGGTGAAACTTGAACAAGGTTAGGGAATAGTTTGTACAAGACAATTGTCGGTTTTCATAACTCGTTCTTCTTAGATCGTTTATTCGGCCTTCCTAGGCCCAACCCAACCCATTCGACCAATCGTCCCGTCTAAACGGTCCTAATTCTTATTTGGGCCTAAGGATGGATAGCGATTGACGTCAACCATACCACGGTACTTACTCCTGTTTGTATCAAGGACTTTCACTACTCGAGGGAATGGACTAGGAATCGGCCTTACTCCTGTTTGGTACGAGCCTCTCCACAGACCCCGGGTTTTATTGTTCGGTATGGCAACCCACCCCTTAAACCAAAACCCTTTTAAATGCACTTAGCATCCCGTTATAATGCCTGTATATATGTTTGTATCATATGTGATCACCATTTTGTAAACAAAACCATTTTGTAAAATAAAATCCTCTTCAAAATATAAATATTTTTAAAATAGCGCAAAATAAGCCTAAACTCTGTCCATATGTCGAGTCAAACTTCGGGCCTAAAACCCATTTCAAAACCAAATACAAAAACAAGAAAAAAAAACGTAAAAACAAAAAAAAAACAAAAAAAAATCCAAAAAAAAAAAAAAAAAATTTCCAACATGTAAATGTAAATGTGTAAATTCAATTGGGCTAAGTTAGAGTCAAAGTTCAAACCGACTATGTCCTAGTCGGAACTCTGTCGAGTCATAAACTCGTATTTCTTTACATTTTGGGTCTTTTCAAAATTCAAGTCAAGTCCTAAGGCGTCACGCCGTCATTTTGGACTCCCTACCCCAACTCAATCAGGATCTAAACATTTCCACACCTCGACTCACGCACTCGAGGCTAACACATCGAGTCATTCCCATGTCCACGTTTGGGACACACATACCCGAACCTCGAGTCAAGTCTGTCTTAAACACACGAATTAGAATTAACACGTGTCGCCAATCCCGTCAATCAAGTCAACCACATAAATGTCACTCTGTCAAAGTCAACACTCGAGTCTAAAGGTCAAGGTCAAACACCGTGAATTCAAACACGAGAAATCGCTCACGACATTTCACGAATTCACAAGTCAAGTCTAGATTTGTCATCTTGTCCCTTCCTTTGTTTGTTGCCTTAGTATGTGTGATCCCATGTCGAATCGAGTTGTAATGCGCGTCATTTCTGTCGAGTAGGAATTCGGCAAGTTCTGTCAGTCAACAAAGTCACGAAGCAGATCAAGCAACAATCACCGTGTCTCTCCAAGACGTTTATGCCATGAACCTAGGAGTTCAAGCTACAGTGGGAAATTTGAGCATTCGCGTCCTCACCCTCGAGAATAGAGTGGTGGAAAAGAACACACCACCTAGAGAAACCTCTAATCTAGGTCGTCCAAAGCTTACCTCTTGCAATAACCATCGTCCTAGAAAGCCGAAAACAGCTGAAAGGAAACCTGGGAGGCATCAAAGGGTGCTTACCGATTTAGGCATGTCTTATGCCGATGCTTTGAAGAGACTCTCTGCCCAAGCTAAGCTACATCCAATAGGGCCGACTCCGGATCCACCTTTAGAGAAACAGGTGAACCTCTGGAAGGGCAACAAATACTGCTTATATCACCAAGGTAGAGGTCATGATATTGAAGAGTGTTTTCTCTTGAAACACACCATCCAAGATATGATCGAAGAGGGCATGCTTCCTAAGCCACCTTCTGTCGGGAAATCTAAGAAAATCGACCCTCTTGGGTCTAATATCATTAAACATGACGAAGAATCATCCCTAGACTGTTCTCACCTCCTCGCTCCTCATGGTAGTGAAGAAATCAATGTCCTCAAAGACGAAGGTATCCAAAATGGAATGCTCATGCTTTCCATTGCCTTCAACAACAAATTTTCCAAAATATAGGGAGCTATTGATAGCCTAAACTCTCGGCTTTCCAACATTGAAAACCAGTTCGCCGAAATGGGTAAGAAGCTTGATGCCCAACCTCTCAAAATGAAAAATATCCAGACAAACCCTCAACTTGACGGTCCTAAGGAGAAAGCAACAAGTGGACAATCTATTCTTAGTTCTTCTCATCCGGGAATCAAAATCAACAAAGGCAACCTCATGGACCTTTCGTCAAAGAAACCTAACAACCCTCCAAGGTCATTTACAAAGGCTTCCGAAAATAAGGGCACACCTCCTAGGAAATTTACCAACATTGGTATTAAATACGCCGATGCCTTTCAGAGACTCATGGAACAACGAATGTTGAAGCCTATAGGACCTACGCCTGACCCAGAGAAGAAATCCAAGTTCTGGGATGAGAATTCGTACAGCAAATACCACAGAGGCAAAGGGCATGATACAGAGAAATGTTACAAATTAAAACATGTCATTCAGGATATGATTGAAAGCGGGAAGTTGTCCCTCTCAACTTTTAACCCACAAGGTAGCTTAGCCAATCCTCATGGATATACCACTTATCAAGAAACTCTTCTTGACTGTTATCCTTCTAGTATTCCCAATGATAGGGACGGGGTGCTCAAATGGGTGAATGCTCAAAGTCAGATGCCAAAACAGTTGCTGGAAAAGATGATGTTCAAGCGTGGGCCGATGATTACGAGTCTGGATCTAAGATCGCGTCAAAGTCCGAATCCGAGTCTGGGTCTTAGGCTTTATATCCCATAATTTTTCTAGTGTCTTTCTTTGTGTCCATTTCTATTTCTAGTGACAACCTGGGGGCTGTCCCATGAGTCACGTGTCTTCTCATATCTATGTTAAATACATTTATTATCCATTTCAATAAAAGCACACTTTTCAATCCACATATTCTATCATATCTTATCCTTTATCCTTTTTTCCTGTGACAACAAGAATCGATTTGAGACATTTTAAAAACGAACAATAGCCATACGTTCCAAGTCGATGTGAGTGCACTTAAATGATGTTCCATTCCAAGTTGTAGAGGACCTTAAACTCCGTGTTCTTTTCTTACCTATTTCACGTCTGGCAATAGAAACCTTGCTATAACCCTAGTTTAGGACGAGCCTATCTCAAGAGATTCTAGGACGAATCCAGACCGTCTCCCTTGTTAACAATCCATGACGGAAGGCAAGCCCATTCCCCACAATAAACAACCCGTGTTTGCTAAAAACCAACCCGTTTCACATCCAAAGGTGTTAGTCTGACCCAAGACGATACGAGCCATGATCAAAGACAAAAGGCTCAATCAAGAGAAACGGAGGTCAATATCCGAGGCCGCAGTTGTGCCCGTAATCCAAGACAAATGAGTCAAAAGAAAAAGCTCGATCAAGCAAGTCAATATCCAAAGTTAAAGTTATCTTCAAAAAACCTGATAAAAAATTTTGAGCAAAAATCCAAGATATATTCTAGACCAAGAATCTGAGTCTGAATCAAGAACAACCCTGAAATCAAATGTTATATAGAATAATGCTGAAGTATATACAGAATCAAGACATCAATGAAGATGGTCATCTAGCACCCTCACTTAGCCTTTCATGCATTACACACCCTAAGCCCTTCTCGAGACCGTTATAGGGAGATAGTTAGGAATTTTGAGAATCCTCTCAAGCTCGTCAAGCATACCCATCCTTTAGGGCCAAGACATGGAAGCTTGATCCCACGTCATTTTAACCTACCTATATGTGCTCAGGCTACATCAAGCCAAGAGACTCCATTTCCAAGCCACATTACAAGCCATAATCCCATCAAGCCTTAACTCCACAAAATCAAGCTCCAGAGATTTGTTCATCAAAAGCCTCTTATTACCGAGCTCCACATTCCAAATATCCAATCCAGTTTCACCTTGACCCATACACGAAGTCTTCAAATACTTTGCTACCCAGAACGGGACATACTCATATTCATCCTTAGGGTCCACTTTTAGGTGTGCTCACGCGACAAGGAAATTTTTACAAACTTAATTATACCACTTTGGTCTATGATCAGAGGGAGTTATCTCAAATCAATTCCTCGAGTCACCAAAGGAATATTACCCTTGTGACCTATGCACTTTAAGGTCCTAACAACATAGCTTAGGCACACACTTGAACTACGAGCATGGTTTGATTTCACCTTTTCAGGTGGATACGTAGGCAGTCCTTTCTTACACAAGAAGGATACAACCACAACACCCAAACAAAATTAAACAAACCTCAGAACTACGATCTGGTTTGATTTCACTTCACGTGAATACGTAGGCAGTCCTCAAGGACACAACCATCCCAACTCTCAACCATCAACTTTCAACCTCTATTTCAACCTTCCAGCCTCAATTAACATCCCTTCCACAACCAACACCTCTATACTGGAGGCTCCTTATTGTCGCCCAGCCTCTTTTTTTAGCCAAAGTCCAGAGTCATCTTCTCATCCTGGGGGCTTCTCTTCCAAGATGCCACCCTTCCTTTATTCCTCTAAGTCTAGCTAGTACTCGGTCCGGACAATGACAAAGGTCTTAGATCAATTCTCCAAGTCACCGTGCCTCAAGAGGGGTCTCTTTTACAGCAAACGGTGGTGAAAGAAGTCCAAGTAGACAGATGATCCATGGCTCATGCCTTGCCTTTAAATACCTTCATCATTCTTGCAATTCTTATACCTTTGGAACTGATATACATTATCACCCACACATGGCTAGGGGTTGCGCATACTTAAACAAAGTCTGTCAAAGTCGTCCCTGTGTCGCGTCAAATCTAAGTTAGTGTCGCGTCAGTCAAACCTAAGTCTACATTTCGCGTCACGTCAAGTCCTATGTCTAAAGCCCATTGAATATGCATAACGCATTACAAACGACAAACTTCTTTGAACAAGTTTTAAACGACTTTTAAAAAAAAAAACTTTTGCAAAACCTATGTGTTTCCTCATTCGAGGTCCATGTGATAATCACTTACGTGCATATATTAGATTGCATTCTTGTGCGGATACTAACCATGCAGGTAAGTATCAGAAGCAGTACTTTATTAAGACCTCGCTTGCCACAACGAGCGAATATTCTTTAACAGGTGTTTCGACACACCTCTATTCTGTTCCCCCAGCGAGAGTACACGGACAGACATTCCCTCTCGAGACATGGAGATCAGTTCCCGATTATGTTCCCCCAGCGAGAGTACACGGACAGACAATCCCTCTCGAGACATGGAGACAAGTTCCCGATTATGTTCCCCCAGCGAGAGTACACGGACAGCCAATCGCCCCTCTCGAGACATGGAGATCAGTTCCCGATTATGTTCCCCCAACGAGAGTACACGGACAGACAATCATCCCTCTCAATACGTGGAGATCAACATCAACCCCAAGACTTATCGAAGTTTGTTTGAAGATGACCCAAGCAGCTTCCCCAGCAGTTCCCGCCTACGTCCTGCTACCCTTGACATTTTTGTTTCCTCATGGAGTTCGGCAAAGGTGTCGTTCTCCAGAAGTTCCCAAACCAGCGCCTCCTTCCTTAGGTTCGTAAACCCAAAGTAGGATTCTTACCCCTTAGATTCTTAGATCCCAAAATGGCTTCCTTTAGGTTCATAAACCTTTAAGCTCCCACAACATCGTCCTTAGGTTCATAAACCCATAAATCCTTTTGGAGTTCTCATACCTCAGAAAGCTTAAATGCACGCGTTTAAAACAAGAATTAGTAACCCAGTAGTTCTTAAACTTAACCCTAGGATCCCATTCCTCTTAGGTTCATAAGCCTTTAAGTTCCCATACCAGCCGTCCTTTTAGGTTCGTATACCCTGGTTCATACACCTAGCTCTTTAGGTTCCCAAACTCCCTAGAGTTTACATACGCCTCTACCTTTAGGATCATATTCCTTTAGGATCACCTTTTCCCTTTAGGATCATAATCCTTTAGGATCACCTTTTCTTAGAGTTCCTACACTCAAACCTTGGTTACCCCCTTAAGTTGAACTTATATTTGACCTCCTTCCCGTCGATGTCTTCCTTTAGGGTCCCACGCCCTAGCACAACCTCTATATTTCCTTTAGGTCTTAACCTTAGCTTCTACGCTTAACCTTAGCTCCTACGCTCCTCCGGAAACATCTCAGGAAAGAAGTCTCAGGTATGGTCTCTTCTTATGGCTGGCGAGCTTCCTTACGTAGTCTAATGGACTTTAAACGACCCTCCCCGATAGTCGACAGACTCTAAAAATTTCCCGACGACAGGTCCTTGGCTCAGACCCCTTGAGCCGCCTCGCGTCGCCATAGTCGTCAGGTTGTAATCTTCGATTGACCTGATGGCTATACTTTGACTTTCGCCTTGTCCAAGCCTCAGTCAAAGTGGGGGCTCTGTAGACACCTCGTTTCTGCACCTCCCGCCAAACACCCAGTGATGATTGGGCCGCATGTTTAGCATATGTCGCGATTTTATGACGTTTCGTAAATCGGTTAATAAAAGGTAACTCAAACACTTGTGTCTGCCTCATGGTTTTCATCTAGGTGTCATTACGGTCGTTTTGGCAGTAATTAGAGTCCATTTGGAGTCTGGGTCAAAAACCGTCTTCATTTCCTAAAACCGTCAAATCCCGAGTCAAAGCAATGTGCTTGTCTACCTAAGGTTAGGATGTCATAGAATGTATGGGTATATCTCATTTTGAGTCACATATCACTTCTTTGGGCTAAACTAAAAGTTTACATTACAAAATGTGCATTTCATTTAGCTAAAATGACAACCCGACATTTAGGCCCGTTTTACGAGGTCATAACGACTTTTTTGGGTCAGGCCTATTTCATAGAAAATTCTAGATCTCTTTCTTAGCTTTCCAACGCCACCAAAATCACCTTATTCCGAGTCTTGTAGAGAAAGTTATGCCTAAAATACGACAGGCTGTCAAACGCGCTTTCTTGCGCAGGAGGAACCCGCTGAGGAAAGGACGCAGCAAGTGCTGCGCCTCTTCCAAGGGACGCAGCACCTGCTGCGCCTTTTCCTCAAGGCTTTCTTTTTGTCCAAGTTTCCGTGTTTAACCTAAGTCGGTTGTTTCCGGATCTTTCTCTCCTTTCCTAAACCCTAATTCCGTGATTAGTATAAATAGAGACCTTCGGTCTCACATATTTCTCACGCGAGTGTCCGCCCTTCTCTTCTCCCTTTGCATTCTAAGACCACACTCTTGCTTATTGGCGCCTACGTGCTTGAACTTTCGACCACGTAAGCTCGGATCCTTCCGAGTACCAGCCTCGTTTTGCATGACCGACCAATTTGACCAACTCCACTACACCATAATCAATTAATCAATTCAATTTGCTTTTAAATCCTTTTTCAAGGGCACTTTCATATTTGCATTATAGATCGAGTCGAGTTACCACTAAAAACCGATTTAGTTAAATCTCGCGACGCTAACATGTAAGTCTGAGGGTGTAAAATCTTAATTTTATTTAATGTATTTTATTTAATGTATTTATTTTCTGTATTATAATTAATGTAAGAATTCATGTCATAAGCATGCTCGAAACCGTCTTTTAAAACCCTTTTTTAACGGAAGTAACACAGATCTGACGTGGGGAAGAATCGCATCAACTGATGCGCCTTCTAGAAAGGGCGCAGCATCTACTGCGCCTCTTCCAGGGGCTGCTTTCAGTTGATGCACTTCTTCTTCTTCCTCGGGTTTTTGTTCCTTTCGTCTTTTACTTTTTCTTTCTTCGTTCTTTCCCTTATTTTACCTAGTAATTTTCAAATTAGTTTTTATGAATCCATTTCAATAATTTTCGACTTAAATCCCTTATAATTAATATATGTGGGTTTTCGTCACAAATTCAAACTCGGATTTTAGAGACTCGATTCGTTCATATCAAGTCCCTTGATTTCGTCTTTGATACATGTTTTAAATCTGTTTTCTTCATCAATTCGTAATCTTTTGTTTCCACCATTAACTTCAAGTTTGTAAATAAATCAATTCCAACATTGTAAATAATATCTAACTTATAATAATTCGTTTTAAATTGTTTTCTTTCACTTCATGACGATCCCAGATGCATTTAAATCAATTAATCACTTCTACTCGAGTTACCAATCAATAAATCAATGTAAATTAACCAACGAACGTTAAAAAACCGCGAGTCTGACTTTCACAGTCATAACCCAACTCAAGAACAGATGCAGGAAGTGCTGCGCCTCTTCCAGAGGACGCAGCAGATGCTGGGCCTATTCTGAGGTGGTTTCTGCCTCTGAACTCTTCTCGTTTTGACGTAGGGTTTCTAATTAGGATTTTAATTAACCATTATTCTTATTATTCACCATAATTTCCATAATTTCTATATTTTCCAAATTTCCATATTTTCCATATTTTCCATATTTTCTTTATTTTCCAATTTTCCATATTTTCCAAATTTCCATATTTTCCATATTTCCATATTTTCCATATTTCCATATTTTCCATATTTTCCAAATTTCCATATTCTTAATATTTTCCTTATTTTCCAAATTTTCCTTTTCTTCATATTTTCCTTATTTTCTAAATTTTCCTTTTCTTCAAATTTCTTTATTTTCCAATTTTCCTAATTTAAATCAATTTCCAATTTCCTTATTTTTTCCAATTTTCTAATTTTTATTTATTCTTTTATTTTATTTCTAAAACTCTTTTGGGCATGTTTATGATGTAAATTCAAGTTTATCAATTGTAATTTATTTCTTTATTTCGTATTCGTATTTATTATGTATGATTTATTTACTTGGCATTCACATGTAATTAATCTAACATTCACTTCGACCCCAATTTATGTGCTAATTACTTGTTCACCGACTTAGTCTAATTCTTCACATGTTAGGATTAATCTAATGAATGTTGCATTGCATGCATATAAATCGACAATATATCGAGTATGGACAATTTTCCCTAATCATTAGTAGAGGCCGCTATCGAGGCGGGCGGGATTAGGTGTTCGATCAAAAGAGCTTCCTAATACGTACCCTCACCCCTTACTCCAGATCTCTGTGAACATCCGTGTTCATTGGCATCCACGAGAGTCATTCTAGACATAGAATGCTAAGGGTAACGAGTTCTTGGTGTTCATGTCACTACTTTGTGTCTTGACATGGCACGAGGTACTCGAACGGTTTCCAATTTTCCACAATAAATTGGTGGCGACTCCACAAATGCAAACGCTTGTTTTCCCAAGCGCCCCCGTGGACCCATTGTCCACACATGCTAAAACATGCATAACATGATTCAAATATAGGTTAGATGAGCCAAAACCGGATTTTGGCCGGAGACAGGGGTTGCTTGCATAGTAGAGAGGCTCGCGCCTCAATACCCTCTCAGGCCTTAATCCAGCCGTGTTTGCTCTCATCTTTCCTTTTTTTATTTCATTTCTTTTTTGTAATCGGTTTTTACAATTTCAAATATTTCAAATAAATTTCATGATAAACTTTTAACCGTAAAACATTTTCACCCTTGGTTCCTCATACCATGACGGTTTAGTCCGTGTGTCGGTGGTAATATTTGGTTAATTACATTTTAAAAGGTATTTTAAAACCTTTTATTTTCATTTCTTTACATTTCAAAACAAACATATTAGTCATAAATACAAAATCATCCTTGGTTCCATATATCATGTCGGTTTTTAACCCGAGTACGATGAGAAACATTGACTAATTACAAACAAATGAACTTAAAACAATTAGTTCATAACCATTTTCAAAACTATTCATGTCAAGCTTGTAAAACCGAACCCGACATCGAATATTGTCAATACAATGATGATTATTCAAGTCTCGTTCCTCACACTGACACAAAAGCGGTCTAAACAACCTTTTCAGACTAAGACGGGTTCAAACACCCTCTTTTCAAACCATTTTACAAACATTTTAACAGTCAGAAGACGTCCCTTGGACAGTCTGCTGACTCGCGCCTAAACAGGCCAATCATTTTCCAATTTTTAAATAAGGACAGGCCTGCTTGCATCGCCTGACAGTTCGCGCCTCAATAGGCTGCCTGATGCAGACCCTGTTTCCTTTCCAGCACTTGTCTAGGACAATCCCGACTTCGGTTAACCCGAATACAAGACGGATCAGATGACAAATCTGCCCCTCTCACATCGTATTTGCAAAACGCCTTACTAAGACAAATGGATCACGTTATGCACCATAAACCTAACTCGGTAAATGGATGTTTAATTTCCGTCTTGCATGCAAATCAACATTAAATCCAACTTGACATCAATTACTTGATATTTGGATAAACAACCGACATAGAAAGCTCACATGTTAGGTTCAAACTTGTGGATGCGCATTCATGCATTTACCCGTTTTATCAACTTTTGCATTTAACCAACCAAGATCGATCAGTAGAGGTCGCTACCGCGGGCGGGATTAGGTGTCCGATTAAAGGGCTTCCCAATACGTACCTTCACCTCTTACTCAGAAACTTTGGATAGTGGACGACCTTATCCAGGGCGAACGAGAGTCATTCTAGAGATAGGATGCTAAAGAGGGACGACTCCTTATCTTTAGTACCTATGTCAAACACCGCTTTTTGCCTTGGTTGACCTAGGTATAAAGTGGATTCGAACGGGTTCCAAGCATCCCACAAATGCTTGGTGGCGACTCCGAACATATCTTGCATCGTTTCGAGACCCTTGCCAAGACGAAACTGACAGATCTAAAGCGATCCGGTCGAAAGCATTTTTACGCCGCCGAGCGTGGCTTTGGGATCGCCGCCATGTCCACAGATCGGTCAAGGCCGCAGTGGCCCATATCCACATAACCCATCCCTCCCACACGTCGTGCCACGCGGGAAACTCCTAATCATATCCAAAACAACGGCCGAAGAAGCAACTAGGGGATAGTGATCAACAGGCAAAGGAGGCAAGGTGGGAGAGGGGGCAATGAGGTGCTTATCCCGCAAAGCTGCAAGAGTGGCATCGGAATAAGGATCAATACATGATGAAGAAAGAACCCGAACAGCGGTAGTATAGTGACCATCACAAATCTTCCTCTAACATTGCCGGAGGTTAAGCTCGCTCAAATCAAGGTCCTCCTTCACATGAAACGAAGGAGGAACCTCATCCAAAGTCTCCCTCGGGACCGCAAACCGCCCCTGTGCACCCCCAAGCAAGAATATCACTGGTAATACTCACCTCTTGACACTGACGCTTGACAGCGGTCCTACACTCAAGATTAATCCTCGGGGAGAAGGTGTTAAGTATACAAAGAGGCAACACAAGCAAACAAATCTAGCAGGAGAGGTCACTAGGAGAGTTAACCACATCATTTAATGCCCCTTTTAAAACCCGAGCAAACCCAAGGCGACACTTAGGAGGGATAGATTTCACGGTGCATAACCCCAAAGATTACAAACGATCAAGCAAAGAGATAGACCAACCAATAGGCTCAACCCCAGCATCATACGAGAGAACCGACGGAGACGGAATAGAAGGTCTGGGAATATCAGAAATAATAAAGTGAACAAGGCGATCTCCACAATCCAGGGGCGCCACAATGTCGTCCCGACTATGCCGACATCTAGTACGAAAGGTATCAGTTTTAAGGCACACCCGACATATCCAAACCAACCATCTGCTTTAAAGTAATCTCAGCATTAGAAAAAAATAGTCAAACTATCAGAAAGAGTTTGACGTGTAAGTAATATAGCTTTACCATGACAATGTCGGTCCTGAAAGTGTCGTAGCATGGCGGTTTTAACAAGACCCCTACCATCACCATATTGACACCCATGTAGACCAACAAAAGGACAGTGATACCTTACCAAGTCGGGCATAACACAAAGGTAGCAAAACTATCGACAAAGCAAGTAACCCACATGCATGGAAACAAACCCGAAACATCAGAAGCACCACCCACATAACAAAACAACCACCACACAAACCAAGGTTAGACCCGAGCCACCCTAACCCAGGTGCAGAACGGCAGCCGGAAAGAAAGAAAAAGAAAAACAGACGGCAGCAAAAGCAATCCGCAAAATGCAAACAACCAGCTAAAAACGGAAACCCTACGAAAACTGCAAAACCGAAGCAACAATGCAAACGGCAACAGCCCCAACGTCTGGCAGAGATTTTCCAGTGAGGAAAGAACGGATGACGGTGAGGAAGACGCGGGGAAAACGTAAAAGGCGGATCGAAACAGCCAAACCCTAAAAGAGAAACAAAAGGTAAACAATAACGAAAAACCTACCACAGCAACACGCGAAACCACCACCTGTCCCTGACGACGACGACCTGACGATCTAATCGTCGAAGTACAGCAACCAAATCATCGATAAGCAGAAACAGAACCCTAAAACCGCCGCTGAAAACGACCTTAAACGCAGCAACCACCGCGAAAACAATGACGTCGCCGATATGAGGTAGCCGGCGGGAAGAAAAGCCGATGGTTACGTGAGGTGACCGGCCGGCGTGCTGATCAGCTTGATGTATCGCCTGATCGCCTCTCCCTATTATTAGTGTATAAGATCCGGGACTCTTTTGACTTGTGTCTACAAGCTTAGTACTTGGACGATGGCACCATGGTTGGCGACACCTTGGTAGTGGGGAAGGTTTTGGAGCTGATCATGGCGGATGGGCCTCGCTTGGGTCTTCATCTTAATGTGGGTAAAACCGAGGGTTTTTGGCCTAAGGAAGATTATTATTATTATTATTATTATTATTATTATTATTATTATTATTATTATTATTATTATTATTATTATTATTATTATTATTATTATTATTATTATTATTATTGTTGTTGTTATTATTATTATTATTGTTATTATTATTATTATTATTATTATTATTATTATTATTATTATTATTATTATTATTATTATTATTATTATTATTATTATTATTATTATTATTATTATTATTATTATTATTATTATGAATAACACATGTAAAGTCAAATATAGTGGGTTGTTAATAAGTCCATTCCCAGTGATCGAATCCAAATAATTAGGCCCATCTAAGAATTATTCTTCTTAGGCGGAAAAATTATTAAGAGTTTTATTATCTTAGTAGTAAGGGGGGTGGTCAAATAGGCCGGATTGGATTATAAAAAAAATTAAAATAAAGGGTGATGGATATGAGATGAGTAACCTACTAATTTTTAATCATAGTTGTTCTTTCATGGACAAGTTTTAATCAATCCTTTACCATTTTCCATAATTTTTTCACCGCCTACCTTTCTTTTAAGAAAACAAAAAAAAAATCACTTGATTCCTATACCTCTCAAATTCAACAATTATACCTCCAAATTTATATTTTAATCAGGTATAGTAATTTAATTATCATTCAATAAACATGTAATACTACGGTTTTCTATGTCTATGGGTACTCTATCGAGTGGGGCTTACTCTGTCGAGTAAGTAACTTTTTACGCAAAACAGTAGCTGACCTGATGGGTACTCGATCGAGTAAGTGTGACACTCGATCGAGTAAGTGCGTATTACGGGTTGTTTAGCCGGGTTTTGTTAATAATGCGAGATTAATATAAAAGAGTTTCCGTCACTTTGCTTAATCACTTTTTAATCTTCTAAAACCTTTCAAAGAAAAGAAAAGAGTTACGTAGTTCGCATTCATCGCATTATTAGCAAATCCCAAGGCTAGGATCGTCGGATTGTCTTGTTCTTTACGGCGTTGTGATCGTTGTGTCGAGGGTAAGCTTCTAGTATAATTTTTATAATGATTAAATAAGTTTGTTTAAAACCCTAATTGGGTAGATTTGGAGGTTTTGGGTGTGTTATGATGATTAGGTGGTAATTATGTGATTATGTGTTATAGGAGGAGGATTCGTATAGGAAAGGTATTGATTAGCTGCTGTGACGGTCTCGTGTGATTGTTATTCCAGGTAGGGTTTCCCTACTCAGTATTGTTTACATGGCATGGTTGATAGTTGATTGTTGTTGTTGTTGTATATCATATTGGATTTGGAATTGGTGATTGTTGATAGTATAATGTGGTTGTTGTATATCGTCTGTGGTTTGCGAGGTGCATCCTCGGCTGAGTGGAGTCACTCGCGGGAGTGGCTTCACGCCCTTGATTCGCCTTCTGTAGAACCCGCCACATAAGGGATGTGCACATTTCGGAACTTGGGTTTATCGCTCGGATGAGATGAGCGGGGCTTAGGTGGTAACGGCTGCGGTCCCCCACTGGCGGTGTGGAATACTTGTTGCGATAAGTATTCTGGCAGGACTAGTGTGTAGTCAGGTGTGTGGTGGTATGTTGGAGATTGGGTTGTTTGGTTGGATTGTTGTATTGTTGTATTGCTTTTGTTGCAGCTGTGTTGTTTGTGTAAACAGTACCGACCCCGTTTAATTGTTTTAAAAACTGTGGTAATCCATTCGGGGATGGTGAGCAGTTATTGAGCAGGTATGAGTGGATGCGCATAGGATAGCTGGGTTGAGTCATCACGAGCTGTTTAGAAGTCTTCCGTTGTGTCAAAACTGTTAGAAATCTATATCTCATTACTTAACATATTCATATATGTGATGATTTAATTTAGTCATAAAATTAAATATTGATCTTATGCATGCAAACAATAAGTAAATATAAAGAAGAAATCATCATTCTTACATTGATATTTCGGATCAAAGGGCACAAGAGAGTTCTCCTACTCACTTGTTCTTGAGCTCTCCTAAAATGGATGAACAAAGGATTCAAGTATAGAATCCCTCCCAAGGAATAATACCCAAGATATCCTCTTAACAAAATTAATATTATTAATACTAGAACAATATTAATTTAAATAAATTGACCCAAAATAATTTGGTCCTCTTGGAATTTCGGTCAAGAGGAGGAAGAAGAGGGAAGAAATATTTTTATCTCTCTAAAAATATTTTGATGATGTTGAATGAATGAATGCCAAAATCTTCTCAAGATAAGTGTATGTACCAAAAACAAACCCTTGGCATGGAGGGTTGGAAAAACCGGGTATAGGGAGGGAGAAGGGCCAATGCATGAGCCTCTATTCTTCCCAAGAAAGGATTAGGCTTGCATGGCTAGGAGACTAGGTTTAATTATGTTGTTTTCCACTCAAATAATCCAACATAATATAAACACCATACTCCCTCCTAATTTCGGTCCAAATGGGATAAAATGGGTTCCATTTTATCTTTGTCAATTTGTCAATTTTGTCAATTTGTCACATGTTACAAGTCATGTAAAATTGTCATGTATTTTTAACATATTAAAAATCAACGTATTAATAAAATACGTCATGTACAAAATCGACTTAGTAATTCACAATTACTTGTACCAAAAACACTTTACCAATTGTAAATTACAACATCTTGTATTTACAATAAATTATTCATTCAGTTCAATTGTTTCCGTAAACAACAATTTCATCTAAGTAATAAAACAACTCGATCACTTAGACCGTATCTTATTTAATCAAATTATAATGAGATACGTAAATATTACTTCCAAAATCGTCCGTCAATTTTAAGTAATTTAATTAACCCGTATCGTCATACGATCAATTAAATAATCAATTAAGAGTGTTATCCTTTAGGTATGACCTAAGGGGATCAACTGATCACCACCGTCGCACGACAGTAATGTCAAACTCTAGTCAGCCAATCATTACCGATATGTGTGGACCAGTTGACAGTAAAAATTACTTCCCAATTGTATTCTTTAAAATGAGACTTAAACATGTGATCATCATGATCGACAGTTGTGATCGCATTATTGTCGGAGGACACATATTCCAACAATCTCCCACTTGTCCTCGACAAGTGTGCGTCACCAATTCTCTTGTCCTATTACTATCTCCCACTCAATGCAAGGCGTCTTTCATGTCGTACTTGTAAGTGATCATATCAATAGTGGTTTCCTCGATCTGGAGAATAACTGATTGACCGGATTTATCTACCATAGATATCTTCCGAGCGTGGCCACGCATTTCCAGTTCATTACTCCTCGAGTGGCCCTGAGATATTGTTATAACCCTGACTAGGGGTGGACAATTCCTATCGCACTCATTCCCTTCGACTAGCCACAACCATCATAACCCAAAATATGCCCATTTGACCCCATTTACGAAGGTCGTAGTAACACAAATCAAAGTTAATCTGAAACTGTGCCATCTTAGGCGAACGGTCTTTAGTCAAAAGAATTGACTCATTAGAATAATATTGTAGCTCTCGCCATGACCAGGCTATATAAATTTGCCAGAACTCTATAAGCGGTCATAAGGCCCGACAAAGTGTTCCTAACAGTCTGCCTATGTGATCGACTAGTCATTCTCATATGACTCCATGGCACTTGAACTTGCCATCAATCGCATCACATTCTAGTCACTTCGAGATGTCACCTCATGTAAGTAACTATGGGCGAATACAATGCTAATCTTTGTTCACTTTAACGGGGTTCAATTGTCTCTACAACCCGTTTGGATGTAACAATGTATAAGAAATGATAAAAGACAAATGCGATTATGAACAAAAACAACACTTTTATTTCATTTCAAAATCTAACATAAACTTGGTACACGTTTAAGTCCCATGGACGCAACATGTCCATCATGCTTGGCCTGCGATAAAGGCTTGGTGAGCGGATCGGCTATGTTGTCATCCGTCCCAACCTTACAAATCGCAATTTCCTTTCTTTCAATGAAATCTCTTATTACATGATATTTTCTAAGTACATGTCTAGATCTATTACTAGACTTAGGCTCTTTAGCTTGGAAGATCGTCCCACTATTATCACAATAGAGAGTGATGGGATCATTGGCGGTAGGTACTACTCTTAGACCTTCCGTGAATTGCCTGATCCACACAGCTTCCTTGGCGCCTTCCGATGCCGCAATGTACTCACCTTCATTGTTGAATCCGATCCACTTCCTTCCTTGAAGCTTCTCCAGCTAACGGCACCACCATTGAGCATGAAAACGAAACCAGCTTGTGATTTCATGTCATCTCTATCCGTTTGAAAACTCGAGTCCATGTATCCATTAACACGTAGCTCGATGTCTCCTCCAAACACTAAGATAGAATCCTTAGTCCTTCTCAAGTACTTAAGGATGTTTTTGACGGCTATCCAGTGACTCTCACCTGGATTTCCTTGATATCTACTCGTCATGCTCAAGGCATACGAGACATCAGGACGTGTGCATATCATGGCGTACATGATTGATCTAACAGCGGAAGCATAAGGGATCAACTTCATGCGTTCAACATCATGGGGTTCAGAGGGAGATTGAGTCTTGCTCAATATGGTCCCAGTTACCATAGGTACCAATCCCCTTTTGGATTTGTCCATGCTGAACCGTCGAAGAATCTTATCAACATAAGACTCTTGACTTAGTGCCAATATCCTCTTGGATCTATCTCTATGGATCCGGATACCTAATATGCGTTGTGCTTCTCCTAAATCCTTCATTTGGAAGTGGTTACCTAACCACTTCTTAACAGAAGACAACATCGGAATATCATTTCCAATGAGTAGTATGTCATCGACATACAAGATTAGGAACACAACATTGCTCCCACTAAATTTCATGTATAAACATGGTTCCTCAACGCTTCGAGTGAAACCATTCTCTTTTATAACATGATCGAATCGATGATTCCAACTTCTAGATGCTTGCTTAAGACCATAAATGGATCTCTTAAGCTTGCACACTTTGTTAGGATTCTTAGAATCAACAAAACCTTCGGGTTGTATCATGTACACCTCCTCTTCTAAATGCCCATTTAGAAAAGCGGTTTTGACATCCATTTGCCATATTTCATAATCGTGAAATGCGGCAATCGCTAACAAAATCCGTATGGATCTTAGCATGGCTACGGGGGCGAAGGTCTCATCCAAACTTGGTTTTCATGCATAGAATCCATTTCGGACTTCATGGCTTCAAGCCATAAGGAGGAATTAGGACTAGAGATTGCGGCCTTGTAGGTGGCGGGTTCGTCACTTTCCAAAACCAACACATCGAGTGTTCCATCTTCTTTGATAAGTCCCACATATCGATCGGGATGGCGAATAACACGTCTCGTTCTTCTAAGTGGAGGAGAGACAACCGTGTTAGACGACGAAGGAACATCTTCTTGCGTCTCTATCTCGGTTTGTGGCTCTTGAACTTCATCAAGTTCAAAATTTCTCCCACTCTGTCTCTTAGAAATAAACTGACTTTCTAAGAAGACAGCCTCGCAAGACACAAACACTTTGTTTTCTTGAGGTTTGTAGAAGTAGTAACCTCGAGAGTTCAAGGGGTAACCTACAAAGATGCATTTTTCGGATCTTGGGGCAAGCTTGTTGTCGTTCTTTGTCTTGACGTAAGCATCACATCCCCAAATTTTCATGTAGGATATATTAGGAACTCTTCCCGTCCACATCTCATATGGAGTCTTTTCGGTTGTTTTCGTGGGACTATTATTCAAAGATCTAATTGCGGTTTGAATCGCAAATCCCCAAAACGAGTTTGGTAGCTCGGTTTGACTCATCATGGATCGAACCATATCAAGTAGGGTTCGATTTCTCCTTTCGGAAACACCATTGAGTTGTGGTGTTCCGGGTGGATTAAGTTGTGATATAATACCACGACCTTTCAAGTGTGAATCGAATTCAAGGCTAAGATATTCTCCACCACGATCGGATCGTAGTGCCTTAATTCTTTTGTTCAATTGGTTCTCTACTTCGTTTTGAAATTCCTTGAATTTCTCAAACGCTTCACTTTTATGCTTCATTAAATAGATATACCCATATCTACTCAAGTAATTGGTGAAGGTTATGAAGTAGTCATAATTTCCACGAGCGGTGATACTCATTGGTCCACACACATCGGTATGTATGAGTCCCAATAGTTCACTTGCTCGTGTCCCTTTACCACTAAAAGGATTTCGAGTCATTTTGCCAAGGAGACAATATTCGCATGTTCCATATGATTGATAATCAAATGGTGTAATCACATTAGTCGAAATTAATCTTTTGATGCGATTCTCGTTTATGTGACCTAATCGACAATGCCAAATGAACGATTCATTTGGGTCACTTGATTTGAGTTTCTTTGATTGAATGTTATAGATATCATTAGTCGGATTCGATGTTTCTAAAATGTAAATGCCATTAATGGGAGAAGCTTGGCCTATAACCAAGTCGTTCCTCGAAATAGTACAACGATTGTTCTTAATGACAAAACAAAATCCGTCCATGTCTAACATAGCGATAGAAATAATGTTTTTAGAAAGTGTAGGCACATAAAAACAATTATGTAAATACAACTCAAATCCATTAGGCAAAGCTAATACATAAGTTCCTTTGGATTCGGCCGCTACTCGAGCTCCATTTCCAAGGCGTAGATCCACATCTCCTTTGCTAAGCCTCTTCACGTCTCTTAAACCCTGTAAATGATTACAAAGGTGAGAACCACAACCGGTATCCAGTACCCATGTCGTAGTGGAAGTATAATTTATATCAATAACGTAAATTTCCTTAGGAATTTTACCTTTTGGAACGATGATTCCTTCCCTTATATTTCGCAAATATACGGGATAATTCCTAAGCCAATGTCCCATGCCATAGCAATAATGGCACTCATCTTCAACTTGCTTGAAGTTTTTCCCTTTCTTTCCCTTCTTCTTGAACCTTTTGCCCTTTGAAGCAAGAACTTGATTGCTTGAGCTCCCACTAGTTTTGGCATCTTTATCTTCCAGAGACAAAGATCCTATAGATTTTATGAGGCGGTCTTCCTGAGACCGGCTCACAAGAGGTCTAGTAGTAGTAGGTGGTCTAGAATAAGTGATGAAGTTAAGGTTTCCATCCGAACCTATCCCAAAATGAAGTTCTCTAGTAGTGTCGAAATCATTGTTGGAGCAAACGTCGTCAAAAACATTGTGGCAAGACTCAATAGTTATCGGTGCGGTAGCGTTTGATGGATTCATTGTAATGAACTACAAGTATGGAGGAAAAGGAAATATTAACATTTGTCTTTTTAATATCATACTTGTAAATAAATTAACAAGATATGAGCATTTATATAGTGACCTCTACCCAACTAAGATAAATGATTCCAAGACCCAAATTCATATTAACTTGGGCACGGTGTGGCCGATAAAACCCTTATCAATATAACTCGGTGGATTAACGCTTTAATCGATTCTACTTTTAGAACTCTTGGTCGATAAAATTACATTAACATTTATCTTTAGCCCAAAACATATCCGACAAGGGCACGGTGTGGCCGATGAAACCCTTATCAAAAAACTTTTGTTGAGTTCAATCCAAATTTCGAATAAATGTGTCCATGATCCAAACCCACATTAATTTGGGCACGGTGTGGCCGATGAAACCCTCATCAACATGAATTCGGTGGATAGACATTTATCACCCACTTCCCCTACGTAACAAGGTTTGTACCCCGGTGTGGCCGAGTGCACTCCCTCACGAAATAGGTTTTCATGGTTTCTACTTTTTGGTAAGGCTAAGTCTCAATTGTTTGTTTTTAGCGACGAGAGGTCATGTCAATTTATTATCTATCACGTTTTAAGTGAACTAAAGCGGTGAACTACGATAATTATAATTGACACGGTCGATAAACTCGATTAAAATGATAATGCATGTTTTAGTTATGGCGATTTAGCGATGCATGCGACATATAAATAAAATGCAAAGCATAAAAATAAATCCTAGTATGGCCTTCCTAAAATAGAAAATCTAATTAACTATTACATATTCGGAAACCAACTCCATTGGTCCCTTGAACTTTGTTTGAGGCACGCATCTCGAGGTAACACCGTCTTTAATGGATTTCCTTTTCGATTGACACCGTCTTCAAAGATCTCCGGAATAAATAAATTACATAACAAATTACATAATTTCCTATTATACATTTGTAATTAAAATAAAAATAAATCTATTAAATTACAAAACGGTGATACGAGATTACAATAAATTACAACCGAATCGATATTCCCATACATTTCGGGTAATACCAATTAAAAACTAAGGCCATACAAAGTAAAATTACATAATTCAAAAATTACATAAAAATTAAAACTATGACAATCATAAATAAAATGCAGCATTATAATATGTATGAACATGCCCAATTTTATGCTAAATCGCCTTTAAGGAGCCAATATCGTATATTAAACGGTTTTTACGGATTTGCGTGATTCAACCTTTTAAAATCACAATAAATTACATAAAATCATATTTATGCACAATTTAATTACCCTAACCAACTTAGGACTCAAAATTAGTCTCCACTAACATATTGACAATAATTAACTTTTATTTCTTAAAATTTGTTCATTAATGGACTCAAAATTACAATAAAAAAGCCATAAACTCCAAATAACTCATAAAAACTTCAAATAAATTTGAAATTTAAACCCATGAACATTCTGGAAAAATACCATGACACTCATAATGTTCAAAAACTTAGGTTAAAATTTCGAAACTTTATCGGAAAGACAATGTTGCGGTTTATCGGATTTATCAATAAAAAACATAAAAACATGAGAAAAATTATATTTATCAACTTTTCAATTTTAGATCTGAAATGGGTAACAAAATACAACATGTGACGTTTTTCCTTAGTCATGAAGTATGTTTTAGCAATTATTCACTAATTAAAGTCACTATTTATGCTATTTTTCATCAAAAATTCATAAATCATGCATAAAGACTTCATTATAGCCTATTATTTTACACACATCTTGTAAAATTGCATGTGACAACATACTAAATTTAAATGACCAGATTCGAAATATTTCTCATATTAACCTATTTTTCATTTAAATTCGATTTTTTATCATGAAAAATTCATATTTCGAGCATAAAAACTCCACAAATTCTGAAAATTTACAGGTCATCTAAAAATAATATATGTGAAAACATATCCAAAAACCATAGGAAAATTCGAAGTTTAGCTAATTTTAGTCCGAAAATGACATTTTTATCATAAAATCACATTTTTAATGCCATTATTATATAAAATGAACAATAAAAAAATCCATAAATTAACCAAAATATCCTAAATACATTTTAGGATCAGAAACTTTAACATGCAAAAATGATTTCATGATATATCATAATAAACACAAATTTATAAGTTTTATATGTTAATCGTATAACTCGGAAAAACTATAACCGATTTGCATGCAAACAACCTAAGGCTCATGATACCGCTTGTTAGAAATCTATATCTCATTACTTAACATATTCATATATGTGATGATTTAATTTAGTCATAAAATTAAATATTGATCTTATGCATGCAAACAATAAGTAAATATAAAGAAGAAATCACCATTCTTACATTGATATTTCGGATCAAAGGGCACAAGAGAGTTCTCCTACTCACTTGTTCTTGAGCTCTCCTAAAATGGATGAACAAAGGATTCAAGTATAGAATCCCTCCCAAGGAATAATACCCAAGATATCCTCTTAACAAAATTAATATTATTAATACTAGAACAATATTAATTTAAATAAATTGACCCAAAATAATTTGGTCCTCTTGGAATTTCGGTCAAGAGGAGGAAGAAGAGGGAAGAAATATTTTTATCTCTCTAAAAATATTTTGATGATGTTGAATGAATGAATGCCAAAATCTTCTCAAGATAAGTGTATGTACCAAAAACAAACCCTTGGCATGGAGGGTTGGAAAAACCGGGTATAGGGAGGGAGAAGGGCCAATGCATGAGCCTCTATTCTTCCCAAGAAAGGATTAGGCTTGCATGGCTAGGAGACTAGGTTTAATTATGTTGTTTTCCACTCAAATAATCCAACATAATATAAACACCATACTCCCTCCTAATTTCGGTCCAAATGGGATAAAATGGGTTCCATTTTATCTTTGTCAATTTGTCAATTTTGTCAATTTGTCACATGTTACAAGTCATGTAAAATTGTCATGTATTTTTAACATATTAAAAATCAACGTATTAATAAAATACGTCATGTACAAAATCGACTTAGTAATTCACAATTACTTGTACCAAAAACACTTTACCAATTGTAAATTACAACATCTTGTATTTACAATAAATTATTCATTCAGTTCAATTGTTTCCGTAAACAACAATTTCATCTAAGTAATAAAACAACTCGATCACTTAGACCGTATCTTATTTAATCAAATTATAATGAGATACGTAAATATTACTTCCAAAATCGTCCGTCAATTTTAAGTAATTTAATTAACCCGTATCGTCATACGATCAATTAAATAATCAATTAAGAGTGTTATCCTTTAGGTATGACCTAAGGGGATCAACTGATCACCACCGTCGCACGACAGTAATGTCAAACTCTAGTCAGCCAATCATTACCGATATGTGTGGACCAGTTGACAGTAAAAATTACTTCCCAATTGTATTCTTTAAAATGAGACTTAAACATGTGATCATCATGATCGACAGTTGTGATCGCATTATTGTCGGAGGACACATATTCCAACAAAAATATTCTTTTACTTTGATTTAGTTGGTTTGACAGTTTTGAGGAACATTTGTATTTTACTTTATCAGTTTTGGGATTTGAACTTGTATGGCTTTAAACTTATTTATTAAAGTGTGTTTCTTTATGGTCTATTTGATATTCATTGCCTTGGGTAACATAGATGGTAGCATTCCCATGCCTTAAGTGGTCCTGGTAAGGCACTTGGAGTATGGGGGTGTTACAAAACATCTATTTATTGTATCAATCTAAGAATTTGGGTTTAAAGATCATTTTTTTTTTTTTGATAAAACCCGCAAGGGTTAATTCCTTTCTAATAAATCATCGCAAACCAAAGATAACAACCAGTCCGGAAAATCCGTATGCCAACTACGCCTACCAGCAACCCATGGCCTCGAATGAGCAAGTCCATGCGCTACTCTATTAAAATTTCTACGAACGAAAGAAAAAGAAACGGAAACAAAAGAAGTACAAATACTCAAAATATCCTTGTAAATTAAAGCAATCTCGCTCCTTCCTGACCGACGGCTTTTAAGGTCCTCGATCACTCCTCTGCAATCGCTCTCAATCACCACCAATGGAATTCCAGCATCCCTAGCTTCCTTAAGTCCATGTAACACCGCCAACGCTTCAGCTATCTCTGGTGAGACGATCCTCCTCTCCTGCATAGTCACGCCCCATAGCACGCTCCCCCCTTCGTTTCTACATACCATTCCCAAACCCGTTCCCATTCCTTCAGCAACCCCCGCATCAACATTAATCTTATACCACCCCTCCCTCGGCCTTTCCCAACGACTCCACTCCTTCGCCACCATCTGCTCTCCCGTGCTTTCCTCACTTCCACCCGTCACTCCCTCTACCTCCCACATTAACTCACGCGTCCTTCTCACCACCTCGTCCCCACGCCAATCACCACCCTCAAACAACACCTTGTTTCGCTTCTCCCAGATAGCCCAGCACCCGGTCAGAAATAGGCCACACTCCCTCGCATCCATACCTCTCAGAACCTCCTCCGCCCACTCCCTCACTCTCCCACCACCCGCTTCAGGCATAACATCCAACCCCAAACCCTCCCAAATCCCATCTACCCACCCACAATCTCGAACCACATGGAGACAAGTCTCCACGCAATTTGAGCATCGAGGGCAAGTATTGTCCGTCAATTCCATACGGGCTGCGATATTCTTCCGAGTAGCTATGGCATCATTGCATAGCTGCCAGAAGAACACTTTGACTCGAGGTAGAACTGGAGCCTTCCAAATCTTGCCCCAAAGCCACTTCTCCTTCGCGTAATGTGATTGACCCGACTCCTCTCTATGACATTCCTCCATAAGAAGCCTATAAGCTGACTTCACCGTATATTCTCCGTACTTCTCCGGTTCCCAGCACCAATCATCATTCGTTCTAGAGTCGCTAAGATTGATTTGTAAGACCCGAGAGCTTTCGAAAGGAAGGAAAAGATGGCGTACCTTATCCTCATCCCAGCCGTGGCCAGCTGCATCGAAAAGGTCTGCTACTTTCATATCTTCACTCGCCATGCCTCGTGGTGAGAGGATCCTCATCGAGCTCGTTCCAGGTACCCACGGGTCACACCAGACCCGTGTGTTTAAGCCATTCCCTATTCTTTTCCTTGCCCCTAACCGCACTGCCTCCCAAATTCCCCGCCAAGTATAGCTGGGATTCGCACCTAGTTCGGCTTCCATAAAATCCTTCCCATGGAAATACTTCCCTTTTAGCACCCGAACCATCAAACAGCTATCCTCCGTCATCAACCTCCACGCCTGCTTCCCGAGTAAGGCCAAATTGAACTTTTCAAAATCACGGAAACCCATGCCACCCTGACTCTTAGATCGACACATCTTACTCCAAGCCACCCAAGGGATCTTTCTCTTCCCATTCTCCGTACCCCACCAAAAGCGCGAGACAAGAGACCGAAGTTCGTTACAGAAATTAACAGGTAGCTTAAATACACACATCGCAAAGGTTGGAACTGCTTGGCCAATGGCCTTTATGAGTATCTCCTTCCCTGCCTTACTGAGTAGCTTGCCCCGCCAACCTTGTAAACGTTTACTAATCTTGTCCCGAATCAGTCTAGAAAGCACTTGTTTCGACCTCCCAATAACCGTTGGCAACCCAAGGTAACGATCCTGCTCCTGCACCTCCCTCACATTCAACACCCCCAAGACCCCTTGCCGCCGTGCCATAGAAGTGCCCCGACTAAACGATATGGTTGTTTTATCAAGATTCACTTGTTGCCCAGAAGCCATCTCATAATCCCGGAGAGTATCACGCACTATCACTACTTCCGCCTCATTAGCCCTTGTAAAAATGATACTGTCGTCAGCAAAAAACAAGTGTGAAACAGTCGGAGAATGTGGAGAAATTCGGATTCCCTTTAATGCCCCCCTCTCAACATTTCGCCTTAATAGGTTCGACAAAACCTCCGCACATAAGATAAACAGATACGGGGACAACGGATCGCCTTGCCGAAGACCTCGCTCAGGTACAAACCTCTCAGACAAAAACCCATTAACCGTGACTTTGTAAGACACCGTTTTCACACAAGCCATAACCCGACTAACCCATCTCACATCAAGCCCGAACCTGATCAAGGCCGACTCCAAAAAACCCCATTCCACCCTGTCATACGCCTTAGCCATGTCTAACTTCAGCGCCATGTGCCCACCATTGCCACGAGAATTTTTCATATAATGGAAGAGTTCGAACGCCACAAGAATATTATCAGTAATAAGCCGACCTGGCGTGAAAGCACTTTGATTCTCTGAGACAATTTCTCCCAAAAATGTTTTCAGCCTATTCGCAAGCACTTTTGACACTAGTTTGTATACGACATTGCACAAGCTAATAGGATGAAAATCTTTCATCTTATCTGGCTCCTTTTTCTTCGGAATAAGAACAATATTCGTTTCATTCATGCCATCAGGAATAGGCGCACCATTGAGGATATTAAGAACACAACGGGTCACGGAGGGTCCAACGATATGCCAATAAGTTTGATAGAAGAGTCCATTCATACCGTCTATCCCAGGGGCTTTTAATGGGTGCATCTGGTTCAGCGCTTCCGCCACCTCCTCTCCTCGGTACTCCTCCCTTAAAGCCTCATTCATCGCATCTGTCACTCTCCCCTCAATACCGTCGAGCAAGTGATCATAATTATCCGGCCTCGAAGATGTGAAAAGCCCACGAAAGTAGCTCACGGCACAAGCTGCCATCCCCTGCGAGTCATTCACTACCCTTCCCCTTTCATCCACCAGTTTCGTAATGTGATTTTTCTCCTTCCTCTGACTTGCCTTTTGGTGAAAGAACTTTGTGTTTCTGTCACCATCCCGGAGCCAGAGAGCTCTAGATCTTTGCCTCCAAAAACACTCTTCCTGTCGAAGCAATTCCGCAATATCTTTGACAATTTTCCTTCGCTCATTCACTTCCCTCATGGACCTACCTCCTTCATTCAAGACTCTCAGCCGTGCCCTTTTTATCTTCAAGTCTCGCATAACCTTTCCAATGCTAACTCCCTTCCATTGCTGCAGCTCATTCGCACATTGATGGAGCGTGGACGGCATTGTCTATTCGCATCACCCCCTTGTCCATTATCAAAAGTGAATTCATACCCCTCATATGGTAAATCACGCAGCCCACATTCATCGACGGCATCTCGAAAATTATTCATTTGCCACTGCATTCGTGATCCCCCTTTCATTTCTGTTGAGTAAAGAATCTCGTTAAAATCGCCCATACAAATCCACGGTAAAGGAGAAGACGAAGCTAAGATCCGTAGCTGCTGCCATGACAGATGACGGTCTTGGATAGCCGGCCACCCATAGAATCCCGTAACCCGCCATTTCTCCTCTCCTTCTCCCACCTCAACATCAATATAATGCACCGTCGCAGAAACAATCGAACAAGAATACTTTCTTTTCCATAAAAACGCCAGCCCCCCTGATTTACCCATACAATCAACCGCAAAACCCTCATAATCATCAAGCTTATTTCTAACTTTGTGCAATTCTGTACTACAAAGCTTTGTCTCGCACAAGAAAACAAAGCTCGGGGCCTCCTTTCGGAGTAAATTACATAAACCGCCTACCGCAGCCGGGTTGCCCAGACCCCTGCAGTTAAGGCTCAAAAGACTCATTGGGCCCGGCGGGGTTGAGTCCCCTCAACCTCCGCCTCAGATGAAAACACATCCATATCGAAATGAAGCCTCTTAGACACACACCCCTCCTCCTCCTCATCCCCACTCCTTCTCCTTTTAATCCCCACCCCGTCCACACCTTCCTCCACTGATATTGGCACCTCCTCCGTCATATTTGCCCTCGGAATTCTCGTCCATGTACCAAGTTTTAGACCACCCTTACTGCCCTGTCCTCTTTCCTCAGCCCCCTTATTCGAAATCCCCTGCTCCAACACACGCTCCTCCCCTTCTTCCACCCCTCCTGTTTCATTCAACGCTTGGCAGGCCCCCCATACCTCCCTCTCCCTTCCCTGATCTCCCCCCTTCGACCCAACCACATCTCCATCAGACCCCTCCTCCTCCTCTCTTTGCTTATTCTTCTTCTGTCGCAGGGATACCGCAATATTTTGTAACTTGTTGATCATGGTTTCAATGTCAAGTTCTTCCTTTCTATTCTTTTCTGCTTCAAACACCTGACATAAGTTCTTAGCTGCTTTCGTGTGAGTCATGCCTGCAGCTTTAAAGCTCTTCCTTGGAGAAGCACGAAGCCAATCACCGAACCTTAACTCATGTTCTTCATATGGACCCTCATCGCAATCCCTTTCCCCGTGACCCATCAACCCGCACCCATAACAAAAGTTTGGGAGCTTCTCGTATTTAACATCAAAATGAACCACTTCTCCCCCTCGCATCTTGATAGCCACTGATGATTTCACTGGATTATGAACATCGTGCAACACACGGATACGAATGGCCCTATCAACCCCATCCTCATCGTCCTCCCCTTTAGCGACAAACGTACCCAACTGTCCACTGAGCCTTTGAATATTACTATCATTACTGCGTCCACTAATAGGCAGGTCATATATGCGCGCCCAAATTGGCAATCGATGTAGTGGCACGTCTGTCATCTTCCCTTCCTCATTGGGCTCATTGAAGCACCACACCGATTTGTCAAAGTGCCAGGGTTATCCTGCGAGGACCTTCTCCTTTTCCCTCAAATCAGGAAATTTAAACACAAAAATCTTCTCCTTAATATCCACAACGTTGCCCATGATTGGTTTAGGGGGATTCCAGAGTTTCGTCATAGTGTCGATCACTGCTTTTGCGTTAACCGTCTTAGTCGTCCATATTTTCCCTATTAGGGTTAGGTTGTGTTTTAATTTCTCCCTCCCTTCACCTGGTTCCCACTCAAAGATTCCCTCAGTATCTCCACCGTCACTACCCATAATCTCCTTCCCCGATCTTCGATTAGGGTTTGTTCCCATCAGACTGATCAAGAAAGCTAGTCTAGGGCAGAAAGCAAAAACGCAACAAACGAACACAAACGAAAGAAAGGAACAAACCGTAGTATGAGAGAGAAAAAAACGTAATCGAAATCCTCACGTCGAGACGGAAGGAAAGAGCCCCAAGAGATGAAGAGAAGAGCGAAGACAAGCCTAGACCGAGATCCCCATAGGAAACCCTAGGAGCAGTTTCCCAAAGATCATTTTAATGATGTTTTAGACTCCATATTAGGGTTTCAAAGGGAAGAGGTGGCCGGAGTGGCAGAAGAGGGGCGGCTGGAGGTGGATGGAAGGGAGGGGTGGTGGGGACAATCGAGGAATGATTGTCAAGGAAGGGTGATGGACATAGATGGTCGGGCTGGCGACGGAGGTCCAGTATTTCTGTAAAGGGCAGAGGGAGGAGATGGGGGGATAGTGCGTGGTAGAAGATGGGGTAGTGACAGGGTCGGTGGCGAGGGCCGGGGCAATGAGAAGGTTTGTCTAGCTGGTGGTAGGGGTGGTAATTGGGTGGTGGAGGAAGAAAGTTGAAAGGGAGAATTAAAATAAGTTTAAAATTGTTGAATATGGTAGGGGTTGAAATGAGAGGGGTAAAATTATCAACCACGTTTATAATTGAGTAAAACTCGTCCATGAATTAGCATAACCCTTTTTAATTAGATGAGGGTATAGGTGGGGAAATGATTATTCTTATCACAAATTAGTGTTTCAAAAGGCCATTTTTCGTCTGAATCTTCAGACGACATATGTGAATATTTTATGATTAAATGTAACAACAATGATAGAGTCAGTTGCAACTTATGGAGCATATTTTTCAATAATGGTCAGATTTAGTTGTAAAATGGTTAAAAAATTTGGTCTTGTTACTTAGACTAAAATGGCACGTCCGAAACAATACAAACCGTATTCTTATTTCTAAATCCAACAAGTGGATTTACTAATAAGGGGTAGATTTCATCGTGTACGCAGTACGCAGGTAATTAGTCTCATTATAGACGGATATATCCGTCTAAAGTGAAAGACACGTCAAATATGCTTAAAGTGGTGATATTTTTGGGTTCCACCATATAACTTACTAGTATTGGTGCCCGGCTTCGCCCGGGCTACCTCTACTTACCATTATTTTTTTTCATTAAATAGAATTACTTAAAGTTGCATAACGCATAAATGTTTTTATGATATATCCTAAAATTACGATGAAATAAATTTTGAGACAAATTCACTACTCCCGCTATTAATATTTTACTTTTATTAATGAAACAATAGTAATAACATTTCACTACTTGCCCGTTCATTGTTACTTTCACTACTCCCGCCGTAATTCTTGTTACTGTCACTACTGCCACATTAATATTGATAATTTCACTACTCCCGTCGTAATTATTGTTACTTTCACTATTGACGCATTAATATTGATTATTTCACTACTCCCGTTGTTGTTTCTACCACTTTCACTAATCTCGATGATAATATTGTTACTTTTACTATTCAAATGAGTGATTACTATCATATAACTATATCCAATGTTACTACAATTCTTTTATTTACTGACGAAATTACTTTTACTACTTAGGCATGCAATTTTAAGAGGATTATATATTTATATAAATATATTACATATATGCATTAAATCAAATCGAAAGAATTATGCAATTAATACTATATATTAATTCCAGAAAACAAGGGACTTCCATGTAATCAAATCGAAAGAATTATGCAATCAGATATTTTGATAGGCATTGAAGTAGTGAACGTAATAGTATTAACTGGGGATGTAGTGAAAGTAATAATATTAACAACGGGAGAGGTGAACGTGTCTCATAATTTGTTGATTAATTTTACCTCTCATCATAATTTCAATATATAAATTGTAAATGTATGTGATAACCAAATTTAGAAAAATCATATTTCATAGAAAATAAAATTTAAATGTTAAATAAAGGTAGCCCGGGCATAGCCGGGCACCAAACCTAGTATTATACTCCCTCCGATCCAGACCAAAGGTAACATAGGAAAAAATGGAGTATTTAAGAAAAGGTGGAAAAAGTAAGGGTAAAGAGGGAAAAAATAGGTGGGCCATGTAATTTTGTGTTTAATTGTATGTTGGTAGGTGGGGTATGTAATGGTATTTTGTGTAAATATCAAATGGGTATAAGGATAATTTGGTAATGTTGTGGGCCAAATAAGGAATGTTACCTTTGGTGTGGATCGTCCGTTTATAGTAAGTGTTACCTTTGGTCTGGATCGGAGGGAGTATATTATGGAATCTAACTTGAATTATTTATAACCTACTTATATTATATTTTTGTATGTTAAATAATTAACATCTCTATATATCTAATAAACTATGAAATTTAATAAAATTGCATAGATTTTAAATTTAATATATAATTTTATGATGATAATAATTAATACCATAAGTGTGCATGTTTATACTAATTAATTATTTTATTTTATGAAAATTGACCATCTTCTAGTCTTTTATAAATATTTAGGAAAATTATCAAACATCTTCTTTCTTTTAGTCTTCTTGAAATTGACCATCTTAATTAATTATTTTATTTTAAGGAAATTGACCATCTTAATTAATTATTTTATTTTAAGGAAACTGACCATGTTTTAGTCTCTTACAAATGTTTAGGAAAATTACCAAGCTTATATATAATTTAATTTTAACCCAAACTATATAATATTTACACTGAGATCCCTTAATCGGGTCCATCACACGGTGCTAGTGATTTAAAACTATATAGTATAATTAATTTGTATAACTTTCTTTAATTACATTGAAGTCCATTGGTTTCTGGATTTAATCTATATATATATATATATATATATATATATATATATATATATATATATATATAAGAGAGTTTTTTCGAGCGATTCTAGGCTGTCCACATCATCATAAATTAATTTAGGAAAGTTTTATAAATAATATTTTTGATGTAAAAAATAAAGTGGTAAATCTTTTAATTACTATAATAATATATATAATAATATATATTTCCTATTTTATAGTCAAGCAATGTTTCTAATTTTAATATGAAATTTTTTACATTTCATTTGACAAAATAATGTCGGTAAAAAAATTATGAAAAAAATATAATTAGATTCGTGGTAAGAAATGCTATCATTAGAGTATAGATTTCATATAATTTGCACATATTTAAGATGATGTACTTCTTAATATGTTATATGTTCTACATTGAACGTATAAATATTAGAATTCTCCCACATCGAAAGATTAACATAAGGTGAGCTGATCCTATGATTATAAATAGAAGACATCCTTGGAACTCAGATATCAACCTAAAATTTTTTGAGTCTCTCAAGTATTGTCTTAGAGAGTTCTTAAGAGTTAAGAGTTTGTATCATTATCTCCATAATATGATATAAAAAATAATGTGGAGGATGTTTAATTATTATAATATATATTTTCTATATTATATTCAGTGATGTTTATAATTTTTATATAAAAAATTTTACATTTTATTTGCAAAAGTATCGATAAATAAATTATGAAAATTATATAGATAGATTCGTGATAAAAAAAATGTTATCATTAGAGTATAGATTTCTTATCATTTGCACATATTTTAATTATGATAAAAAAGGGAAAAAAAACGTATGAACATAGTATAGTATTAATCGGGTTGGATGTCGAACTAGGTGCGAAAAAAGATGGTGTACTTCTTACTTCTTAGTATGTTATTTCTCCCACATTAATAATTTAGGTGTTGTTAATATATAATGTATAAATAGTAAAATTGTCCCGCATCGGAAAATTATCATAAGATGAGGTGATCCTATGATATGGTTAAAAAAAATATGAAAATAATATAATTAGATTCATGGTAAAAAAAATGTTATTATTGGAGTATAGATTTCATATTATTTGCATATATTAAAGATGATATAATTCTTAGGGGTCGTTTGGTTCGAGATGAAGGAATAGAATGGAACGGAGTATGATATCATAGATGTATGAGATTCCAACTTCATTCCATCTCAAAGTTGTTTGGTTCAATCTAAATATGTAAGGGGAAGGAATGGAGTTTATTGAAGGGAAGAAGGTGGGTGTGAGTTTCCAGGGGGTTGAGATGAAGTTAGAATCTATTGAGTATCTAACCCCTCCAAAATCACCCAACCAAACACTTGAATAGATTCAATCAATTCCATTCCATTCCAAACTAGCCAACCAGGCACCCATTAGTATGTTATATGTCCCCACATTGAACGTATAAATAATAGAATTGTCCCATATCGAAAGATTAGCAAAAGGTGGGGTGAACCTATGATTATAAATAGAAGGCATCCTTTGAACTTAAATATCAATCCAAAATCTTTTGAGTCTCTCAAATATTATCTTCGAGACTTCTTAAGAGTTTATATCATTATCTCCATAACATGATATTAAAAATAATGTGGAGAATGTTTTGATTATTATAACACATGTTTCCTATATTATACTCAAGTGATAGTTTATAATTTTTCTATAAAAGCTTTTACATTATATTTGACCAAAAAGTATCTTTAAAAAAATTGTGAAAATTATATAATTAGATTTGTGGTACTAAAAATGTTACCATTAGAGTATAGATTATACATTATATATATAATCTAAGTTCTAGGATAGCTCCTATTTATAATCATAGGATCACCCCGGGACAATTTTATTATTTATATGTAGTATATTCATCACACTAGATTATGTTTCAATGTGGGAAATATAATATACTAAGAAGTACACAATCTTTTATATTAACAAATTATATGAAATCTATACTCTAATGATAGCATTTGTTACCACAAATCAAATTATATTATTTTCATAATTTTTTTAACAATTTTTTTTACCAAATGAAACGTATAAGTTTTTATATAAAAAATAGAAAAATCACTTGAATATAATATAATATAATAAATTATAATAATTAAAAGATTCTACACTTTATTTTTTGCATCCAAAAATATATTTATAATACTTTCCTAAATTAATTTTTAGGAAACTCCACCCTGATAATCATTTGATGTGGGACAATTCAACTATTTATATGTAGTATATTCACCACACCTACATTATTTTTCAATGTGGGACAAATAATATACTTAGAAAAAAAATCATATCATATATAAAAGTATAGAAAAATCGTACGAACATAGTATAGTATTTTCTCATTATTAATTGGGTTGGATGTCAAACTGGGTGCGAAAAAAATAGTGTATTTTTGACAACGTTATTTGTTCCATATTGAAAAATAATGTAGGTGTTATTAATATATAATGTATAAATAGTCGAATTGTCCCACATCGGAAAATTACTATAAGGTGGGGTGAACCTATGATTATAAATAGGAGTCATCTTTGGAACTTAAATATCAACCAATTTTTTTTTAAAATCTCTTAAGTATTGTCTTATTAGAGATCTCTTATTAGAGTTTCTATTATTGTCTCTTTAATAGCAAAATTTATTTATTATTTATTTTTCTCGCATAATCAATAAACGGTAGACGTGCATATTTTCTTTGAAAGAGATATTTTAATCATATGTAAACAAATGATTAGATGTAAACATTAATGTTTTATAACATTTTTTTCACTATAACCAAGTTAATTAACCCGTTGCAACGCACGGGCTTTCAACCTAGTATATAGTATAGATTACCTATCATATGATTAAAGTGGGTGGATATTTGACTTTTTTTTTTTTTTTTTTTTTTAATTAGGAAAGAAAACTAGGTTGATCCTCTAGGGTAAGACCAACATATCTCATCCTTTCGAATGAGGGAGGTAAGTTGAAGCCACCGGCTATCAAACCACCTCGAAAGAGTTGGACATGAATGTCCAATAGAAGTCATGAAGTCAGCAACCTTGTTGGCTGCACGAAAGCAATGTTTAATTATCACTTCATCGAAAAAATGAAGGTCTAATTTCACATCCTTGATAATACTAGAAATTTCCCAAGGAACTTGTCAAGTAAGGGTGGATATTTGACTTGTCTGTATAGACGTATATCTCACATCTATAATGAGAATTTGTACCAATCGTTGGTTGGCGCAGTGGTAGCATGGGGCTGCGCTTGGTAGGGAGGTCTGCGGATCGATCCCCCACAACTGCGATTGGGAGGGGTTTAAATACCGTAATCCTTGGACACGCCCCGAAATCCGGATTAGTCGGCCCAATGTGGTTCGAATTACCGGATGATTTAGACCAAAAAAAAAAAAATAATGAGAATTTGTGTTACGTAGGTGCTATCGTACTTTCCTCCCCTTGTCCCCAACTTGATATCCCTTTGTTTGAACAGCTATAATGAGAATTTGTGTTACGTAGGTGCTATCGTACTTTCCTCCCCTTGTCCCCAACTTGATATCCCTTTGTTTGAACAGATCAAAACTCAGAAATCCAGCTGAAAAAAAAAAGGGTTTCTGAGGGATCATCATAAAGTTTCAATCTTTCTGTAATTTCATTTAGATTAAATTAATCAAAGAAGATGGATCAAATATTTAACAAGGTGGGATCTTATTGGTTAGGCCAAAAAGCCAACAAAGAGTTCAATTCTGTTGGTAATGACATTAATGTATGTATCTTTTCTTCTTCTTCTTCTTCTTCTTCTTAATCATGCAATTATGTCATGTTCAATTCTGTTAATTTTATCTGGTTTTTTTTATTGTTTTCTGCTTCATCATCTATTTAATAACACTGGAATATCTATTTTTTTGGTCATAATTGTATTATAGAATTATTTCACAACTTTATGATAAGCTGATTGTTGAATCTGGTAATAAATAAATGCCCGGATCATGGAATTCAATTGTTTGATACTATCCTGGCTTGTATTCAGGATTTGAGGCTGTCATTTGCTTAAAGGGCGACATCTTTTGTTAATTTTTTTTTTGTTCAAATGAGCGCGCATTATGTCGCGGGTAAGAATCGAACCCCCAACCTCACGGTTGGAGTAAAACAGTTTTTACCACTTGAGCTAACTCTTGTTCTTTTTTGTTAATCGTTTTATGCTATAATGACTCGGTCATCACAAATTATGGAATAAGACCCGTCTTACATAATGAAATCGTCCATCCCGTTTATTTGTTAAACACTCATTTAAACAATCAATATGTGTTTTTTTGTTTTTCACTGTACAAAGGTCTTATATATTAGTCCCTCATTTATTAATGAGAAATATTTAGTGAGCCTTTATAGACGAGTCGAGTTTATAAAATTTGATGTCATAGAGTTGCAGGAAATAGTTAACTAATTATTTAGCTCCTCTAGAGTTGTTCTAGTAAACCTGCATTTTTTATAAATTTTTCCTAATAAATAAAATTTGACATTAGTGTTATTGGCGTGCTCCATAGTTAATCAATATCCTAGTTTGATACCTTCTGCTAAGTGCTAAGCATTCATTTTTCTATACCTTTAGGCCTTTGAGCTGTGAACTGTGCCATTCCCTGTAAATTCAAGGGGCGATAAAGGAGTAGCTTCCCATTTTAGCTTTCTTGCCTTTATGACCTCTTGTTCTACCTTGACCAGTTTGCCTGACTAATACCTTTTCAAGTGATATTGACTCTTGAGTTATGTTGTTGCCATAATACTGAAACATTTTGTAGATTACCAATTTGGCTGTGCTATTGAAGGTGTTGATTATTTGATTTAATGGAATAGGATCGAGTTCTTTTCTTCAGTAGAACTAGGAATGGGTTGGATTAGTTAAAAACATACTCCGTATAATTCTCTGCGATGATGACAGTTGGAGGAGAAAGGGTGATTGATAGAAGACATAGCTAGCCTTTTGAATGAAATGTAATTCTGTTTGCCCAAATGTTACCATTGAGGTTAATGTTCAGGGAAAAGTGTTGACATACTGTCAGCCTAAGCAAACTTCCTTCCATGAACTTATCGCCATATCTGAACTGTGATGGCTTTATGCACTATCTATTCATATTTTGCACAATATCTGAAGATCTTTTCATAGTTGCATTGCTTCTAAAGTAGCAATCCATATAATGAAAAATCTGAGAATTAAGAGGTTGGAGGTTACCTCATAGATGATGATGCCCCAATAAGCCGGATTTTGAGAATTGCAATTCCTAGTCAAAGGTGCTATTACATAAATACAAGGTTTTTTTTTGTGTGTCGGAATTCTGATTTAAAGACTACGTTACGTAGTGCATAATCGGTATCCAAAACTCCATCTATATGACTTTAACTCATATGGTGGATTCACAAGCGTACTGAGAAAAATTTGTCCTCCTGAATCTAAAAGATTTGTCTTTCTCCATATTGAGCTAATTCGCAAATATTTCAAATTTTAGGTTCAGTTGCATTTTTTTGCTCTTGATTAAATGTTAGGGTTGTCATTAGAAAAAAAGTAAATCGTTAGTTGAATTTCGACTAAGAAACTCACTTTGTCACTTTCTTTAGTTCACATGGATTCTTATTCCTCCAGCCTAATAATGTCTTTACCCGGAAGTCTGGTAGTGATTATGCCTTTTTTTTCCATGGATTAGATCAAACTAAATAGCAAATTTAAAACTTCTGCCTCCTGTATTGCTTGTTGTTACAAACACATAGTACTGGTCATACACGTTCAAATTTCTCTTTTTCGAAGGATCTCCGTAGGACTTTTTAAAGGAGGGCAGTGTGTTAGTACTTGACAACCGGTTTCCTTGCACATGAAGAGCTTATTAGCTTGTGCCTTGTGGTCCTTTTCTTTATCGTACATGGTATAAATGTGGGATTAGTAACCGTGTAACATAATAGATTGTGGCCATTGTGGCCAAATGTCAGCAATATTTGTCGAATGCGTTAATTCTTCACTTCTTCTTAAGATCCAGAATTTAGGTCGACTCTCCATTTTGAGTCAGGAATGTATTGGTAAAGTCACAGTGGTATTTAGAATTATCAACATACAAGGATGATATTGTTCCGATGGAGTCCGTTTTGGTAAAAACTTACGTATTGCATACTAAAGCTTATTTTTTCATTGTAAGCTATAGCTGAACCGGTTTCCAAGATTTCTGCAGTAGCGTGTTGTTTAGGTTGTTGCTGTTTCTATTTGCTGGTCTATGTTGTGTATAACTCCAGGCATTTTGTTTTAAGAATATGGCCTGAATTCTATCCTGTTTATTGTTAGTCACTGGGAAGCAGCATTGGAGAGGGCACCAAGTGGATAGTCAATAAACTCAAAGGTTTGAGATGTTTTTGCTCCTTATATATATATATACACTATTTGCTTTCTGGTGTGAACGCTTTGCAATTCGACTTTTTATCTTGGGTTTACGTAGATAAATGCTTCCAGCCTCTTTTTTCATATCTATTGGGGCAGAAGATGGATCGTGCGTTGGCATTGGAGTAGACAGTTGGATATATAGCTTGTTATATTTTCGAGATCTTATTATATTTCTATATTATACGTTGGATGTCATATCTTATCAAGTGCCCCCCCACAACAGCACCACATATATATCTTTAAAGGCATTGTGTATTGATGTTCTTGTTCATGGACCTAAACTTGAATATGGAAGGCCATTTAAATGTGCATCCCCTGCCAATTAGTTTCTGTGGGATTTGTGGCGGATGTTGTAGCAGAATATTGGGGTCAAGGTTTGATGTCTTGACATTGAATACAAAGTATTCACTAGTACTAAAGGTTAATGTTGGGGTCAAGGCATCTACTATTTTATGTACTGGACTGTGTATGAACTATGAACTTTAAAAGAAGGCAGGGACCGGGCTCCTACCAACAGAACAAACATTTGCTGCTGAAATTCTAGAGGGAGAGGAGAGGTGCTTATACTCTGTAGTAGAAGAATGAGACATTACTTGCCAGTATCATGCTCAATATTTGGATTGTCGATGGAATCACAAGTATGGATGTCAATGGATCGGGTTCGGGTCGGGTGAAGCCTCATCCGTCATCCATCCGTCTTTTTAAAATCTCATCCAACCCGTCCGTCATCCGTGAAACATATCATCCGTCATCCATCCATCCATCATCCATGGATGAAACGGGTGGATCGGGTGATAAACGGGTGTTGTGCATTTATAATTTCAAGTTTAAAAAAATGATGATTTTTTTTTCTCTACAAAAATAAAGTTAGATAATTAATTTAGTTTAACTTTCTAGTGGGTAGGCTTACAAAATATTTATATTGAGAGTAGAAAAATATGAAAATTTAAATATTTTATATCTTAATAATGTGTTATATGTAAAAAAAATTAAATAAAAAATAATAAAATCGGGTGATGGATGGATGGCGGGTGGATGGCGGGTGGAATTTCTTCATCCAACCCATCCATCATCCACATCCGTTTCATCCGTCATCCATCCACCATCCATTTAAATCGGGTTTTCATCCATCTTTTAGGATCGGGTGGATCGGGTTTTGATGGATGCGGGTGAAATTGACATCCCTAATCACAAGGAGCCACTAACATGCTATTATTAACTTCTCTCGATTTGTTATGTTTTGTTGTTTCCTGGTACAGTGGCTTCCATGCAAACTGCTTTTTGAATTTTGCCTCATTTCCCTGCGACGTTGGTTCATTGTCAATTTAAGGGAGTTGGTGCTCCAGTAGTTTTGAAATTTGATTCATCCATTTCAAAACAACAGAAAAATCAGTCGTGGCTGTCTTTGTTTTTTTGCTTATAGAGATAAATTTGCAGGTAAGATGCAAGTGCCATTGCCAGATCTTCTAAAGGAGTATGATATTGCAGTAGGTATCTTCCCTCGGGATGCAACCCATTATGAGTTTGATGAGCAAACTAAGAAGCTTACGGTATATGTACCTCAAATTTGCGAAGTGGGTTACAAGGATTCATCTGTCTTGCGGTTTTTCACCACTGTGACTGGGTACCTTGATAAAGGTAAACTAGCTGATATAGAAGGGTTGAAGACAAAGGTAATGATCTGGGTCAAAGTAACTTCCATTACTTCCAATGGGTCAAAGCTCCATTTCGCAGCCGGGGTGAAGAAAACCCGAAGCAGAGAGGCATACGAGGTTCTCCGTGATGGTGTTGGTGTAGATAAGTTTTAATGTCAGCTTAAGTTGTCCGAGCTATGGATGTTTGTCAGTTGTAATGTGATTTGTGAGATCTGAATTCTAACCAAGTCCTCAAATGGATGCGAGTTCTTGTGAGACAGACTTGGCCAACGCCAATGTGATCATGCTTGTTCATTCATGTGTGCTACGTTTGTATTTAATATCAATGAGTTTAAGTCATATATTCTCCGCAATTGTTCTAACGTATGGTCGCAGTATAAGGATCCCAGAGCTTTCAAAGTAATGTTATATTGTCTCGGAAGATGCAATTTTAGACGTATAAAAGAAAGATGCCTATGCGCTAGCCAACTCTAACTGCTCCATCATCCCTTTTACGGAGTATAATGTTCTACTGGAAGTTCATCTTGGTGATTACGAACGCGTACTAAAATTTGTCCGACAAACCAAAAATAATGTGCACCAGCCGGGAATCGAACCCGGGTCTGTACCATGGCAGGGTACTATTCTACCACTTAGGGATGGCAACGGATCCTGGATCCGGTCCAGATCCGCTAGACCCTACCCGGATGGATATGATATGGATCCTAATATTTCGGACCCTACGGATCTGGATCGGATCTGGATCCATGAGTTTAAAAATGGATCTGGATCTGATAAGCTAGACCCGGATCCGACCCTAGGACCCGTTTTAATATTAATATATATAAAAAAAAAAATCAAGAAAATGATGGCCTGACTTTTATGTTATGCGTAAATCCCTTCTCAAACCCGTTTATTAACTAGTACACAAAACACAATAACACAAGTACACAGTAACATTCCCTCCCTTGTTCAACCTAAATCCCTTCTCAATTCAACCCTCCCTTATCCCGCCGCCTAACACCAGCAGATCCAGCGCCTGAATGCTTCTACCCGACGGTCGACCCAGCCAATAACTATCCCCGGCGATCGATGAAGAGAAGGTACCTGAAGATTTTAGAACTCTATTATTAGTCGAATCTGAAGTAAATAGGGTCTTACCAAGATAATCTCGCTGATATTACCTCCATTTCATAATGATTTTCCACTTTACTTTTGTACAAATTTTAAAAATCCGATTTTATAACTCTATTATTGCCAGTTTTGTTGTTGTAATTTGGTAGTGGGATGTTAGTTTCGTGTTTCGTGTTTGTTAATTTCTTGTTAATTTCGTGATTGTTATTGTTATTATCATAAGACGGGATGAATTGAGGAAGCTTATAAAATTGGATTTGTAAAAATGAAGCTTATTTTATGTTGGTTGAGAATTGACAATGAAGATGGATGAATTGAGGATAGACCACTGATTCATGCTCTCGTCAATTCAATTTTATTTTTTATTTTTTAATATTTTATACATGGGACCATGAACCTGGGACCCTCTACCGGATCCGTGAGGTCAGGATCTGAGATCGACAATTTTGGACCCTACGAATCTGGATCGCGCTTTCGCATCGCGGATCTGGATCTGGATCTGGATCCTATTGGACCCTATCCAGATCCGGCCCGTTGCCATCCCTACAGTACCACTAGACCACTGGTGCTTGATGATTACAAGCTAGGTTAGCTTATCGTATTACTACACATTATCTCACATTTTAAATTTCTATTAATCAATAATTTCTAAATCGATAAAATAAATGCTCAAAACTAAGTTAATTAGCAAAATGAAACTGTGTTGAATTTGGGTGTATGTTGGATCAAATTTTAGCTTATCCCGTTTTGCACAAATTACCGCGTCCATATCGAAATTTTGGTTTGCATAAAACTAACACGGGTGAAACTATTAAGCCACTTTACAATTTAACTCAACATCATTATCAGTATCACTATGTAAGTCAACTTCTTAAAATAAATACAAGAAAAACTTTAGCATGGTCCAACTTTTCCTTTAACCTAAAATCTATGAAAATTTCAAATTATATCCTATGAAAAACAGAAAAACAATTAGGCCATGTTCTTTTGGACTTAAAGTCACTTAATTTGACTTCGAGATCCTATAAGTTGATTCGATTCGATTCGAGATCCTATAAGTTCGATTCGAGATCCTATAAGTTGATTCGATTCGAGATCCTATAAGTTGATTAAGTTCGAGATCCAATAAGTTGATTCGGATCCTATAAGTTGATTCGATTCGAGATCCTATAAGTTGATTCGATTCGAGATCCTATAAGTTTGGTTGAGATCCTATAAATTGATTCGAAAAATTCGAGATCCTATAAATTTAGTTCAGAAAAGCTATATACGGAGTATTATTTTTAAAGACCGATATAAAAACATTTGACATTAATTAAATTATTCGATACATACATTATTATTTAAAAAAAAAAATCACTGCTCTCATTAATAATTTCAGCGTCATAATAGATTTGGGCATGTTTGATAAAAAGCGGAATAAGGCCATGTATTAGGTACGAAACAAAGTCAAAAACATTTAGCGAGGTAATGGATCCGTTGTTGAGAGTGGTAGTGAAGATGAAAGTGACGAGAATTATGATAATATGGAAATAAATGATTAGAAAAAAAGATATAATATGTGATTTATTTGTTATCATAATGTAATCGTAGTATAATGTATGAACAAACCAATACATATAAAGGGGAAAATTTTTATTATTTTACCTTGTGTTTTACACTAATTTTTCTTTTATCAATGTTCTCTCTTGGCAAGTAATAATAATAATAATAATAATAATAATAATAATAATAATAATAATAATAATAATAATAATAATAATAATAATAATAGTAATAATAATAATAGTAATAATAATAATAATAATAATAATAGTAATAGTAAATAGTAATAGTAATAGTAATAGTAATAGTAATAATAGTAATAGTAATAATAAAGTAATAATAATAGTAATAGTTAAGTTAAATAAAATAAAATAAAATAAAATTAAGTTAAGTTCGGCTCCTATAAGTTCAGTTCAGAAAAGTTCAGATCTTATAAGTTCGATTCGATTCGAGATCCTATAAGTTCGATTCGATTCAGATCCTATAAGTTCGATTCGAGATCCTATAAGTTCGATTCGATTCGAGATCCTATAAGTTCGGATCGATTCGAGATCCTATAAGTTGATTCGAGATTCTATAAGTTCGATTCGATTCGATTCGAGATCCTATAAGTTGATTCGAGATCCTATAAGTTTCAGTCCAAAAGAACAGGGCCTTAGAGCATTCTAATGGTTGCTTTTAGTGACTTACTCGCAATATTTGTAAAATTACAAGCAAATAGCTTACCATTGGAGTGGGAATGAATGAGAGTTGTACGAAAGCATTGTAGAAGCTTTGTAGCGGGGGGTGTTTTCCATTAGAGCGGTTTGTAACCGAAAAGCAAAGTAGCTTAAAACCGACATGACAAATCTAGCTATAATGTGTTGGAACTGTCCATTGAAGATGCTCTTACACTTGAGCCCTTCGTTATAAACTGTTTTTAAGTGTTCTGTGTTGACCATAACAAACATAACCCCATTTTGATTATATCTTTCTTCCAGAGCATTATTTTTTATAATAAATCTAGTTTTATGCCTCGTGAAATTCACGGGCTCGTTGAAGAAAACTGTTTTAATTATCCTACATACATTGTGTAATAGGACACTAGATTAAAACTTTTAAAAAATAAAGTTTTTTTTCTTCTCATTTTTCAATAATCGAGCAAAACATGAATTCCATAAATCGCATTGTAAATATCACTAACATTGTGAGGGTGATCTAGTAAATATAAAATAAAGTAGTCTCTTTTATATCCGTCTTAACATTAAAACGGGTCAAGTATCATCCCATATGTGCATATAAGACAAATTTGTTGTTTTTCCCTATGCATTCTACTTTTGTTTTACTTCAATTACCTGACCCGTTTTAAGTTTAAGACAGATATATCAGTCTTAAATGAGAATTTGTGATATAAAATATACTCTCTATATAAAAGAAAAGTAGAAGGTAGTGTTGGTGGTGGTCGAAAGAAGAAAATATATAAGACAGACATTAGATGACAACCATATCATGGCGCGGATGAAAATGAATAATAACACCTGATAAGAGACTTGTTTTGTCATCTCACCGTGTTCTATTTAAAATCATAGGTGCTCAATTTTATTATTCATCATATTAATTTTCTTAGAGTTCATTAAAGATAGAATCATAAATTCACAATTTTAAGAATTAAAATCAAAATACAGAACATTTTTGCTCAAATTAAAACTATGCTCAACGCTATGATCTTGTTGATGAGATTTAACACTTCGGCGAGCCCTCAAACCTTATTTGATACAACATTCCATAAGATGTTTCGTGATATAATATCAAAAAATAATTAAATTAGATTGTACATGTAAGTCTGATATATGTTTTCATAATGCACAAATCTTCATCATGAATTCATTTTACCTACACAAAATAGAAATTTAACACCAAACTCACACAATTGAACCTAATAAACATAACCCAACTTGGGTAGAAAGGCGCTTTAAAAAAGAGATAAGTTAGATCTTATAATTTTAAATAAGTAATATTAAGATCATATAGCTCTCAAAATCCTGGCTCGGGACACGTGAGGGGACCCACGTCTACTCGGAAGTAAAGTATGATTCTACACTAGACCAAGTGCAACTGGCACTAGACCAAGTGCAGCTAGCACTAGACCAAGTGCATTTGGCAGCAGACCAAGTACAGCTGACACTAGACCAAGTGCAGCGGCACTCGACCAAGTGGAGGTGGCACTCGAACGAATGCCACTAGCACTCGACCGAGTGCCCTCTGGACAGCAATCCAGAGCTCCTGATTGTGTGTCACTCGACCGAGTGAACCGAGCACTCGATTGAGTACCCTATCGCTATCATTAGAAACGCGTCTAAACCTTATCTCTTTAACCCCCTCTTTTCAGATTTCCTTCCCATTTTTCACTCCTCACCTTATCCCTTTCTCTCTCTAAAACTCATAAACTATACACTACACATTACCCACAAGATCTAGTTCATTCCTTTGAAGATTCACTCCCTAACTCTTGTTCTTGCTCATCCTTTGGCACTTGTAAGTTTATACTCACCTTCTCCCTTTGTTCTTTAAATAGTAAACCCTAACCTTGCTAGTAGTGGTATGATGGGATTTTAATTAGGGATTGATGAATTAAGTGAAGTAATTAGAGAGTAATTAGTAGTATTAGTTGTTGTAGGATGCTTTGTGATAGTTGTTATGGAATTATGTAGGATGAGACGATTTTATGATATGGATGCTTGGTGGTTTCGGATTTCTTATAAAGAATGCTAAAAGGTAGGTTAATCCTACTCGGTTTCAATAATGTGGTCATTGCATATGTTTTGGTTAATGTTGTAATTAATGTCACATAATTAGAGTAATTGCATTATAACATGTTTAGTGGTTAATAGTATCATTAAGGAGATAAGTATGTTGGTTGGATTGCATTATAACATGATATTGGTTAAGATGACTTGATGAGTCGGTAATTGGTATATGGTGTGTGGTATCTTGCATTATTGTATTTGTCATGTATATTGGAGAATATGACGGTTGTGATTGTTTGGTGGTGTTACTTGGTTATTTAGAAGACGGTTGGGAGACCGTCTTACGCTTAAGTCGCCTCTTATAGCTTCCCACTCCATGAGTTACGAAGGGACTCGTGTGGTTGAGACACGACGTCTGGCAGGGGATCCGGTTGGTTTTACGGACCCGCACGTCAGGTGTGTCCCGGTACCTGTTTGTGGTTGTTGGTATGTTTCGGCGTGTCCCGGTACCAGTGTGGTTGTCGGTATGTCTGGGCGTGTCCCGGTACCGTGGTGGTGATTGTTTGATAGCATGACATTCATATCATATTTGCATATTCACACACTCGAGTCGTGTCACACTTTATTTATTGAAACCGACGTTTGTTGTGTCTGTGTAATTGTCACCTATTTCCGGGGTGGCCTATGTCGATCCATATGATATTTCCGATCATATGGGGAGCAGCTTAAGTACAAGTTTTGCTTGTTGACGTGATCGGGATTTGGTTTGCGCTTTGGACTTGGAGTCGAGTACTTGGATAGTTGATAGATAACATAGATAGTAGTCACGAGTTGTAATATTTTATTTATTCATTCGTGTTTTGTAATCACTAAACTTGTTATTTATAATAAATGTTTCTTGATTGTATCTCCGATTGACCACCTCGGGAAACCGAGATGGTAACATCTCCTAATTACCTTGGATGGGTAAGAAGGGGGTGTTACAAAGTGGTATCAGAGCGACGATTTTGGAACCTAAACCAATTAACGAAAATGAACATAGGTGTGTCTAATAAAATGAACTCGACATGAGTACAATATGATGTTGGTTTTGGGTGAGAAGGATCCCTCATTTCAAAAGTAGATCCTATTGTTTCGGTTGGTCACTGTGTGGGTGGCTATGAGTCGGGAAACGTGAAGTAAAATGTTGCATGATATACTTGTGTATAGTTTTGTTGAGCATCTTGCATGATATAGTGGTTGTGTGGTGAATGATAACATATGATAGTTGAAAGGATGAAATGGTAATGTCTACTTGAATGGGGTATATGTAATATGAGTAGAGAATTGTTTCATATGAAATGCATTTATTTGTATGAGTATTGTGTGTTTGAATATGATGAGTTTTGAAGCCCTAATTTGAATGGTTGATAGGATTTTTGGTTGATATAATTGTTCATATGGTATGTGATAACATGTAAGAGTTGGATTAAAGTAATGATACGTATGACATGTTTTGGGAAAGCTTATTATGTGTTAGTGTGCGAGGAGTCTTAGCCCCGTCCTTTAGCATTTCAATACCGTATATATGTTTGAATTTCATTAATGCTATAGTTAGAGTGTGATTAGTAATGGTTGTTAGTAAAATAGTTGCTAGTATAAGAAAAGTAATCCTTAGTCGGAAATTGCAAACCATAGAGAAGCACCCAGCCGAGTGCGAGCTAGTACTCGACCGAGTACCAGTCACTCGACCGAATGAACCCTGCCACTCGACCGAGTGGAGAAGGCACTCGACCGAGTGGACTTTCACTTGACCGAGTAGACTCAGCACGCGACCGAGTGCCATTTTTGGGTTGTGAAATTCGCAAGATTTGTATCATTACCTTGTTTCTTGCATTTCTTCATCATTTCTCATAGTAAAAATACCAAAAACTCTTTAATTTTTTTCTAAAACTTCATTGTGGATGATTATTGCTTGGACTTAAGTTTTCTACTCCATTTTATCCTCTTAATTATTGCTAATTAAACGATGTAAATAGTTTTCCCATCACTCTTAATTTGTTCCAATTTGATTTCGTTTAAATCCACGCGATTCCTCCAAATTTCGCCAATTAAGTGCATGCCTTGTTTGATTCATTATATTAATCACCTTCTTGTTAGTTATTTAGACCAAATTAATACTCATCTTATGATATTGTGGACATGGGCCACGTCTCGGTCTGCGGATTTGGGGCCGCCTACCGGTCCACGGTCACGGGCCACCTGCACGCCAGGCCATTCTGTGGACGTACAGCGGTCTATTGAAAGCCACGCTCGGCGGCGTTGAAAATGCTTTCGACCGGATCGCTTTAGATTGGTCGGTTTCATCTCGGCAAAGGTCTCGAAACGATTAGAGATGTTCGGAGTCGCCACCAAGCATTTGTGGGATGCTTGGAACCCGTTCGAATCCACTTTATACCTAGGTCAATCAAGGCAAAAAGCGGTGTTTGACATAGGTACTAAAGATAAGGACTCGTCCCCCTTTTAGCATTCTATGCCTAAAATGACTCTCGTACGCCCTGGATAAGGCCATCCACTATCCAAAGGTTCTGAGTAAGGGGGGAGGGTACGTATTGGGAAGCCTTTTAATCGGACACCCGATCCCGCCCGCGTTAGCGGCCTCTACTGATAGATCGTGGTTGTTTAAGTGCAAAAGTTGATAAAACGGTGTAAATGCATGAATGCACATCCAAAAGTTTTAACGTAACATGTGAGCTTTCTAAGTCGGTTTGTTAATCCAAGTATCAAGCATAAGATGTCAAGTTGGATTTAGATTGATTTGCATGTGAGAACGGAAATTAAACATCCATTTACCAAATTCGGGTTATGATGCTTAACACGATCCATTTATTGAAAAAGGGTGTCAAATGACAAAGTGTAAAAACGTAAGCTTGTCAATCTGATCCGTCATATATTCGGATTAACCGTAATCGGGATCGTCCTAGACAAGTGCTAAAAACGAGGCGAATCAGTGCCGGCGGCCCTGTTAAGGCGCGAGCCTATTGGCGATGGAAGGGGCTCTGCCCTGGTTTTAAAATGTGAAAACAGGCGGTCCCTTGAGGCGCGAGCCATGAGCCGACCCAAGGGGGCGTCTCCTGGTTTTTGAAAATGTTATTTAAAACCGTATTTATGATGAAAGATTTGCAAATATGATTTGCATGACTCGGAATAATTACTATTGTGTTAGTAATATTCGTTGTCGGATTTGCATGTTTTGAAAAGCATAATAAAATGGTAAAATGAAAATGTTTGATTTGAACTAATTATGTTAAGTTCAATTATTTGTAATTAGTCAAGTTTGTCATCGTACTCGGATTAAACCGACATGGTATAAAGAACCAAGGATGATTATGAATTATGACTAATATATTTACAAATGTAAATAAATGAGAAAAATGGTAAATAAAGAAAAGGGTGTTAAAATACCCATTAAAATGTAATTAACCAATAATATCATCGAGTCACGGAATAAACCGTCATGGTATAAAGAACCAAGGATGATTATAATTTATGGTTAAAAAGTTTGTCATAAAAATGATTTGAAACATTTGAAACGGTAAAAACCGATTACAAATAAGAAACGAAATAAAGAGGAAAGACGAGAACAAACACGGATGAGTCTGACCTGGACACCTACATGAGGCGCGAGCCACCTTGCATAGCAAAGGGCTTCTGTCTAAGGCCAAAACTCGGTTTTGGCTCGTCTATCCTAAATTTGAATCGTGTTATGCATCGTTCGTGCTTATAGACTCATCAAAACAGTAAAGACATGAATTAAAGTGAGATATTTACACCCTCAAACTTACGTGTATTGATGTTTGCGATGTAGACGACTTTAGAGACGGTTTTCTCGTTGCGACTACTCACGATCAAAGAAGTTTAAAAGAGTGCCTCAAAAAAGGATTTGGTTTTGAAAATATGTTGAAAATATGTTAATTAAAACATGTTGATTAATGAGTTGAGTTGGTCGAATGGGTCGGTCGAATGCACGGAGACGGTACCAAACAATATGTGTAAGGCTTGTGTTTACGATCGGTAGGTCGTAAACACGTGTCGATTTTGTGACTTAGGAAGTCGAGTATAGATGTTTAAGGGAGAGGTGAAGGGGCAGACGCTCGCGTGAATATTATGGTGTGTGATGGTGGGTATTTATAGAGAAATGTGGGATGGTAGGTCGGTCGATTTTGCTTGGAGGCTAAGGAGACACCCCATTGAGGCGCGAGCCACCCCGTGACTCAATGGGGTGTACTGTCCCTTTCGCAAATTTGGATTTTGCATTTGTTCTAACCAATGTTTTGTTGGTTGTGATTTGTGGTCTTTGATGGTTGCTTAGCCGTGTAAGCTTCATCTTGGGTGATATTTGGGGTAGGTATTTTGTGTCTTTGACTCGGGTTTGACCCGTGTGAGTCGGGATTTGAATTTCGAGTCGGTTTTTGGCTCGATGTCGGTTTAGACTCTAAATAGGGTCATTTTAATGGAAATGACATGATGAAGACATTCATGGCATTATTTTTGACATTCGAGATTTGGGTTGACTCGGGTTGACTCAGGTTGACTCGAGTTGCGGGTTTCTGAGTCGGTTTTGGGTCCGAAGACGGTTTTAACTCTAAATAGAGTTATTTTAATGGAAATGACATGATAAAGACATTCATGGCATTATTTTTGACATTCAAGATTTGGTTTGACTCGGGTGGACTCGAGTTGCGGGTTTCTGAGTCGGTTTTGGGTCCGAAGACGGTTTTAACTCTAAATAGTGTTATTTTAATGCAAATGAAGTTAGAAAACTCTTGAAATCATTTTTCATATTCGAGTAGTGCATTAAACCGTCTCATGTATAGCCAATCCACGCACGCATATCAAAAACACGTTATAGTCCGATCATCATCGGGTGGTTTTTGGAAGGTGCGATCTCGGGTACTACTGAGCCCCCACTTTGACCGTGATTTAGAGGCTTGGACAGGGCGAAAGTCAAAGTATGATCTCCATGTCAATCGAAGATTACAACGTGAAGACCATTGCGACGTCGAGGTGACTCAAAAGGGTTTCAGCCAAGGACCTGCCGTCGGGAAGGGCGACGTCGAGGCGACTCAGGGATTCGAGTCAAGGACCTGCCATCGGGAACAGTTTAGAGTCTGTCGACTTCCGATTCGGGTCGTTTAAAGTCCATTAGACTACGTATAAAGGCTACTTGACCATAAGAAGGAATCATACCTGAGGCATCTTCGGGATACATCCTTGAATCTTTTGCGCGCAAAGGCTCGCCAGCCGGTGTTGAAGGCGGTGCGTTTTGAGGCTTGCCAGCCATAGGAAGGAGTCATACCTGAGGCATCTTCGGGATATGTCCTTGAGTCATATCTTGTGTGCGTGCAAAGGCTCGCCAGCTGTGATAAGGAGTCGTACCCGAGGCATCTTCGGGATACGTCCTTGAGTTGTACCTTGTTTGCGGACAAAGGCTCGCCAGCTTGATGCGGATGTGAAGGGGCTCGCCCACCGCGGTGCGTTGTAAGGCTCGCCAGCCATGGTGCGTTGTAAGGCTCGCCAGCAATAGGAAGGAGTCATACCTGAGGCATCTTCGGATATGTCCTCGCGTGTTTGCGGACAAAGGCTCGCCAGCTGTGTTGAAGGTGGTGCGTTTTGAGGCTCTCCAGCCAAGTTGAAAGTGCGTTCTGAGGCTCGCCAACCATGTAATCGATGGGGTTAAAGCCCTTGGACTTGATGGATCGCCGTTTGTTGGGAAGAACCCAGTACCCAGTTGGAGTGAGTTTGTCTTCTCATGATTACCTGCATGGTTAGTGACCACACAAATCCGCAGTCGCATAGACAAGCATGTAGCACGCAAACGTATAAGCACATAAGCATGTAAGCAATTAGCACGTAATATCCCGCGTGAGGGGAGATAGAAGTTTTGAAAGTTGTGAAGCTAGAAAGCTGTTAGGAGTTGAAATTTGTTGCTCGTAGATCCGCGATTCGACAGATCGGAGACACGTGACCGTTGGGATACTGACTCACAAAGACGCACACTGACAGACTGACAAATGGGCAGTCGTTAACGTGATGCCAACTCAGTATCGACACGACACGGGGGTGACTCTGACAGACTTTGCACATGTAAGTGCAATTCCTAGCCAAGAAAGGGTGACAACGCGTATCAAATCCCTGGAGTAGGAGGTTCGCTCGGCTGGGGAACATGAATTGATTAACTTCTCCAGACATCTTTGCCTCCGTTTGCTTGTTTGAGATCCCTTCTCAAGGTACAATGATTCGGAGAGCGGAACCAAGACCTTGTCATTGTCCGAACCGAGCACTAGGCTATGGGCATTTTTTTGGACTGTAGTTGAGACTCGAAAGATGTTTGAAGGTAAAGGATGGGTGGCGTCTCGAAGGAGAAGCCCTCAGACTGAGAAGGTGGGAATTTGACAAAACAAGAAATGGGCGACGTCTTAAGGAAGAAGCCCCCAGTAAAGAAGTATGAGATTAATTTTCTGCAGCTGGGTGGGCTGGTTTTGAGGATTGATGTTGATGGTTGAGATTGAAATGGGTGTGCGGTTGTGTCCTTGTTGGGGGACTGCCTACGTATTCGCGTGTTTATAAATCAAACCAGATCGTAGTTCGAAATGGTTATTGAGGATTGAAAATTGGAAATGTTTTGAAAGGAGTATGCGGTTGTGCCCTTGTAATAGGACTGCCTACGTATTCGCGTGTTTGCGAAATCAAACCAGATCGTAGTTCTGAGTGTGTGTGCAATGGGTTGCAAATTGAAGGTGTGAAAATTGAATGTGTGTGGGGGTGTGGTTGCGTCCTTGTAATAGGGCTGCCTACTTATTCGCGTGTTTGCGAAATCAAACCAGATCGTAGTTCTGAATGTGTGTGCCTAAGTTAAGTTTTAGGACCTTAAAGTGATTTTGAGGTGTATGGTTGTGTCCTTGAAGGACTGCCTACGTATTCACGTGATGTGAAATCAAACCAGATCGTAGTTCAAAATGTGTGTGCCTAAGCGAGTTGTTAGGACCTTAAAGTGATTTTAAGGTGGATGGTTGTGTCCTTGAGGGACTGCCTACGTATTCACGTGGTGTGAAATCAAACCAGATCGTAGTTCAGAATGTGTGTGCCTAAGCGAGATGTTAGGACCTTTAAGTGTGTGGGTCACGACGGTAAAAGCCGTTTGGTGACTCGAAAAATTGATTTGAGATAATTCCTCCTTGATCATGAATCGAAGAGGTGTAATTTTTGAAAATGTTCCTTATCATGTGAGCACACTAAAAAGTGGACCCTAAGGGTAGATTAGGTATGCCCCGTTCTGGATAGCAAAGCATTCGAGGACTCCGTATCTGGGTCAGGGTGAAAATGGCTTCGACATTATGGAATGTGGAGCTTGGTAATAACAGGTTTGTTTAACAGATAACAATCTGGAGTTCGAGGGTCACGACGGAAAATTCCGTTTGGTGACTAAAAGGTTGATTGGAGATAAATACCTCTTGATCATGAATCGAAGAGGTGTAATTTGTGAAAATGTTCCTTATCATTTGAGCACACTAAAAAGTGGACTCTAAGGGTATATTAGGTATGTCCCGTTCTCGATAGCAAAGCATTCGAGGATTCTGTGGGGATTGTGGTGAAAAATGGCTTCAACATTAGGGAATGTGGAGGTTGGTAATAATGGGTTTGCTTAACATATAAAGATCTGGAGCAAGAATTTTGTGGTATTTAGGCCGATAGGTAACGGCTTGTAGTGTGGTGCGGAATGGGGTCTCCGGCTTGATGTGGCCTGAGCATGAAATGGTTGGTAAATAACATGGGATCAGATTTCCATGTCTGGACCTTAAAGGTTAAGGTGTGATATTACGAGCTTGAGGGGGAATCCTCAGAAGCCTAGATAGGTCTCCCTGCAACAGTCTCTAGAAGGACTTAAGGGTGAAGCAGTTTTGGTTATGATCTTGAGGGGAATCCCCAGGATCCTAGATAGGTCTCCTTGTAACAGTCTGTAGAAGGACTTAGGGGGTGAAGGAGTTTTGGTTGAGGTTTTAGTGTTTGGTGTTTTCGACGTGTCAGTCCGGGATTTGGTGTGTTGGACTTGTTGGTCCTGGACTTTGGACTTGTTGGTCCTGGACTTGGTATTTTGGACTCATGGGTCCTGGGCTTTGGACTTGTTGGTCCTGGACTTTATATGTTGGACTCATGGGTCCTGGGCTTTGGACTTGTTGGTCCTGGGCTTTGGATGTTGGTGTTGGATTTGTTGGTCCGAAGTTTGGAAGGTGACGGTTTTTAAATCCGTCATTTGAAATTGTGGGAAAATAACGAATTTGAATTTCGCTATTTCATTTTTTTTGAAAAGTGACGGTTTTGAATTTCGTCAGTTGAAATTGTGGGAAAATAGCGAATTTGAATTTCACTATTTCGTTTTTTGAATGGGATGGTTTTTAATTCCGTTGTTTGGAATTGTGAAAATAGTGAATTTGAATTTCACTGTTTCGTTTTTTGATTTGAAAATGACGGTTTTAATTTTCGTCGTTTGAAGCCGGTGAAGATAGCGAACTTGAATTTCACTATCTTGTTTATTTTTTAATTTGAAATGACGGTTTAAAATTTCGTCGTTTGAAATTTGCGAAAATAGTGAATTTGAATTTCACTATCCCGTTTTTGTTTTGGCTTTTGCCTTAGCTTTCGCTTTAGCTTTGGTTTTTGCCTTTGTTTTGGCTTTGGCTTTGGCCTTGGGATGAATGGCTATTGGCCGAATGGCTTTTGGCTTGGGCCTTTGATTTTGGCCTTTCGCTTTGGCTTCGGGTGAATGGCTATTGGCTTGGGCCTTGGATTTTCGCCTTTCGCTTTGGATATTGGTTTTTTTGTTGTCCTTCGTTCGAGGAAGGTAGAGGTGTAGACGGGGATGTACCCATTGGTGAGAGGTTGATAATTGGTGATGGGATGTTTTCGTGGGGAATGGGCTTGCCTTCCGTCATTGATCATGAACAAGGAGATGTTCTGGTTTTTTATCTAGGTTCGTCGTAGGATCCCTTTGATAGAAGCTCGTTCTAAATTGGGTGCTATTGAAAGGTTTCTATTGCCAGACATGGAATAGGTAAAGAAATGGACACGGAGTATCGAGTCCTCTGCTTACTCGGTACGGAACGTCACTCGAGTGTACTCACATTGAATTGGAACATATTGTTCGTTTTAAATCAATTCTCAAATCAATTCTCGTTGTCAACGGGAAATGGTGAAGGAAGAGGAGAAAAAGGTATATGAAAGTTGTGCCTTTATTTAGATAAATAAGAGGTTAACACAGACTCGATGAGTACATGTGACTCATGGGGACAATTTTGATTTGTCACTTAGGAATAAAAGGACAGACACTAGGATAGATATGAGAAAGCCTAAGACTCGGACTCGGACTCAGACTTAATCGTAGATACGAACTCCTAATCATCATGTTCCTCCTCGAAGGTTTCTTTCGCAGCATCCAGCGGCTTGAATGTCTGGTCTTGAGCATTGACCCACTTGAGCACTTCACTCTCGTTGTTGGGAAGGATATGAGGATAATAGTCCATGAGGCTCTCATCTCCTTGCAGAATGAGATGTTCATTAGGGTTTTCTTCATCACTTGGTTGGCATAGGGATGAAGCTATCAGTTGATGGTTGTCGATCATATCTTGAAGAACATGTTTCAGCTTGAAGCATGTTTCAGTGTCATGACCTCTTCCTTGATGATATTGGCAATAGGCACTGCCGTCCCAGAATCGGGACTTGTTGCATTCAGACGGGTCCGGAGTGGGCCCGATTGGTTGTAGCTTCCCTTCAGTCATGAGCTTTTGAAGAGATGCGGCATAGGTTGTGTTGAGGTTGGTGAATGTCCTTTGAGAACGTTTAACCTTGCTGTTTGGCTTGAGACATTCAAGAGGATTGTCTTGACAGTGAGGTACAATTATGATTTTGCCAGCTTCGATCATATCTTGAATGACATGCTTGAGTTTGAAACAAGTTTCGGTGTCATGGCCCTTGCCTTGATGGTATTGGCAATAGGCATTACCATCCCAGAATCGGGCTCTTTTGTGTTCGGGTTTGTCCGGAGTCGGACCAATGGGTTGGAGCATTCCTTCTGAAGCAAGTATCTCCAGAGCGGTGCCATATGTTATTCCCAGATCATTGAATACCCTTTGATGTTTTCCCATGGTTCCAACATTGGTATTTTTGGGGATGTTTTTGTGAGTTTTGTTTTTGTTTTTGATTTTGTCAATCCTGGGTGGAAACAGGATTTGCTCATTGTCAATGGACAGTTTTGAAGAAATTGCTTGGTATTTTGAAGGGGAATTTGGTGAGGCAATTTCATGTTCTTTGTTTGTGGGTTCATGGATGTGGGAACCATCAGATGACTCCTCATTTTCAACAGTTGTTGGTTGGTGAACGGAGGGTTGGTTTTCTCCTTGATGGTCAGGTTCATTTTCGGTACTACCAAACCTTGTCTCCAAATTAGCTACCCGAGTGTTCAAATCATCGATAGCAACTTGCAGCTTTGAGAATATGTTGTTGATAGAGACGGAGAGCATCATTATACCGCTTTGTATGCCATCCTCATCAATTGCATGAATTTCCTCATCGTCAGGAGGGCTGAGGTGAGAGAAGTATAGGAAAGATTCCTGACTGTGTCCAACAGGGTTTTCTGGAGGGTTGTTCTTTTTGTGGTTTGTTGAGGGAGGTAATGGTAACTCGCCCTTTTTGATCATGTCAAGGATGGCACATTTTAGGGGGGGACACATTTCAGTATCGTGTCCGCGGCCTTGGTGATATTGACAGAACAGTTTTCCGTCCCATCTACGTCCTCGCTTGTTTGGTAGAGGGTCTGGAGTTGGACCAATCGGTCTGAGCTTTCCTTGGGAGATTAGCCTCTCCAAGGCTGTGGCATAAGGCATACCCAGATCAGGGAAGGACTTATGAGGTCGTCTGGTTTTGGTTTGGTCGTTGGCCAGTAGCCGGCTTTCAAGGAGCTTAACCCTTTGCTCAATATCAGAAGAGGGAAAATTCCCGGTTATCATTTTGTCCTCAACATGGGAGAGACGAGTGCTCAAGTTTTCCACGGTAGCCAGGAGTCGAAGGACCATGTTGTTGGTTTCAGTCAGTCATGGCGAGATGAAGGTTGATCAGCTTCTTGAGTTTCTGGTTGACGATTGATGGCACCCAAGGGATTCCTGATTGACATAACGATAGGCGTTATAACTTGTCTTGGCAGGGGATTGCACAAACAAAGGCAAGTGCGACACATATGTACAAAAGGCAGTTTTGTCGTGAAGACGCGACAGTGTGACTAGGTTATGAGTTCATTAAGGATCGTGAATGACCTCTTGTGTTTGAACTCAGGGTGCATGACTTTGAACTTAGACTCGAGTGTCAACTTTGGCATAGTGATGCCTAGACAGACGACTTCTGACGAGATTTGGAGGTTTGTTTCTGGCGTGACGCCGTTGGACAAGACATGCACACAAACTTGACCTTTAACCCGTAATGTAGGGAAAAGACGAGTTTAATACCCGAGAGGTTTTGACTCTGCTAACGCCATTGAATATGTCTCGACAATTAGGCGACACGACCTAGACTAGAAGGTAGGTATTAACTTCGGCGGAGACTCGACGTTATCTAGATGACTTGACTTGAAATCGACCGGACTCTAATTGACTCGAGGCTGAATCAGAAAGGTGGACTGAAGTTTTCGAAAATAGAAATTTTCAAAAAGATCCATTTGTCGTTGTATGGATAGCTTCCAAAGAGTAGGGATCTTCAAAAGGTCGGGCAGTTGAAAGAGTTGTCTTAAGTTTGTTTTCAAAAGACGATTTGAGTTGAAATTGCGGCGGCTCTAAAAACAATGTGTTGTTTCCAAAGACGGATTTTGAAATTCCGAATCACGGATTAGAAAATCGAGAATCGAATAATTTGGAATCGTCATCACAATGGCCATGAAAACGGTTAAGTTTGTTTTCAAAGGATTTAAAATTGGGTTGAAAATTTGAAAACGGTTAGATTTGTTTTCAAACAATTTGGAATCGGATTGAAATTTGAAAACGGTTAAATTTGTTTTCAAAGATTTGATTTTGAATTTGAAATTAGAAAACGGTTAGATTTGTTTTCAAACATTTGAAATATGAAAACGGTTAGATATGTTTTCAAATATTTGAATTTTGATTTGGATTTTGAAAACGGTTAAAGTTGTTTTCAATATTTGATTTTGAAATGAAATTTGAAAACGGTTAGATTTGTTTTCAAAGATTTGATTTTGAATTGAAATTTGAAAACGGTTAGATTTGTTTTCAAATATTTGAAATTTGATTGAAATCTGAAAACGGTTAAATATGTTTTCAAAGATTGAGTTTTGATTTGAAATCTGAAAACGGTTAAATTTGTTTTCAAAGACTTGTCTTTGAATTGAAATTTGAAAACGAGTAAATTTGTTTCAAATGATTTGAAGTTGGATTTGAAATTTGAAAACGGTCAGATTTATTTTCAAAGATTTGAGTTTGAATTGAAATTTGAAAACGGTTAAATTTGTTTTCAAAGAATTTGAAATAGAATTTGAAATTTGAAAACAGTTAAATTAGTTTTCAAAGATTTGATTTTGAATTGAAATTTGAAAACGGTTAAATTAGTTTTCAAATATTTGATTTTGAATTGAAATTTGAAAACGGTTAAATTTGTTTTCAAATGATTTGAAATTTGAAAACGATTAAATTTGTTTTCAAAGATTTGAAATTGGAAATTGTGAGGATTGAATTCGTCATTACGACGGATTAGAAAACCGCTTTAACCTTTGAAAGGAGGTATGCAAATCTAAAATTGTGAGAATTGAAATTGTCATTACGACGGCTTAGAAAACCCAAATTTGATTTTGAAAACGACATTTGAAATTTTGGAAAGTTGCACGGGTTGAAATCGTCGTTACGACGGTTTGAAAAACATTTTAGTTTGAAAATTGATTTCGAATTTGAAAATTCGAGGATAGAATTCGTTATTTTGACGGCGTAAAAAGGCGCTTTGAGAATGCAACGGTCGGCAAGGGACCGAGGTTTGAAGCGGCCATTATGCCGACATAAAAGGGTATTTTGAAATGGTTTGTGAAAACCAATTAAGGTTTGAAATCGTCATTACAACGGTATAAAAAGGTGCATTTTGAAATGGTTGTGAAAACCGGATTTTGAAATGGCCATTATAACGGCCTAGAAAGGCGTGTTGAAATGGTTGTAAAAAACCGGGTTTGAAAATCGTCATTACGACGGCCTAGAAAGGCGTGTTGAAATGGTTATAAAAAACCGGGTTTGAAAATTGTCATTATGACGGCCTAGAAAGGCGTGTTGAAATGGTTATAAAAACCGGGTTTGAAAATCGTCATTACGACGGCCTAGAAAGGCGTGTTAAAATGGTTATAAAAACCGGGTTTGAAATTGTCATTACGACGGCCTAGAAAGGCGTGCAACGGTCGGCAAAAGACCGAGGTTTGAAATGGCCATTATAACGGCGCAAAAAGGTGTTTTTGAAAGTTTGAAATTGACACGGAAGGACTTATGACCAAGTAGCACATAAGCACTCACAGTTCATTATATTATGCATTATGCTGACACGGGTTTTGGCTTAGAAGGGCGGGTTACATACCAAGCAATCAAACCCCGATTTGCGAGAGGGATACCAATCCAAACAAAATGTGTAAGGAGGGTGCTCTAGCCTCGTGCTCGAAAGTGATGAAAGCTCTTTGACGAAACAGAAATGTGTAACGTCAATGGTATGCTTGACTCAATCGGGATTCGAAACGCGGAGATGAGAAAACTCACGCCGGCGAGACGAGCCAATTGGTCGAAAAGGTTAGGTTGTGGGCCCAGACAAGGAACCCGACTTATGACAGTAATATCAATTAATGCACTTTTAACCACGACCTCGTTCGAGTTTCACCTCTAAGGATCACAAAGACACAAGTGTCCTAGTTATCCCCAGCGGAGTCGCCAAACTGTGGACATGGGCCACGTCTCGGTCTGCGGATTTGGGGCCGCCTACCGGTCCGCGGTCATGGGCCACCTGCACGCCAGGCCAATCTGTGGACGTACAGCGGTCTATTAAAAGCCACGCTCGGCGGCGTTGAAAATGCTTTCGACCGGATCGCTTTAGATTGGTCGGTTTCGTCTCGACAAAGGTCTCGAAACGATTAGAGATGTTCGGAGTCGCCACCAAGCATTTGTGGGATGCTTGGAACCCGTTCGAATCCACTTTATACCTAGGTCAATCAAGGCAAAAAGCGGTGTTTGACATAGGTACTAAAGATAAGGACTCGTCCCCCTTTTAGCATTCTATGCCTAAAATGACTCGTACGCCCGGATAAGGCCATCCACTATCCAAAGGTTCTGAGTAAGGGGTGAGGGTACGTATTGGGAAGCCCTTTAATCGGACACCCAATCCCGCCCGCGTTAGCGGCCTCTACTGATCGATCGTGGTTGTTTAAGTGCAAAAGTTGATAAAACGGTGTAAATGCATGAATGCACATCCAAAAGTTTTAACCTAACATGTGAGCTTTCTAAGTCGGTTTGTTAATCCAAGTATCAAGCATAAGATGTCAAGTTGGATTTAGATTGATTTGCATGTGAGAACGGAAATTAAACATCCATTTACCAAATTCGGGTTATGATGCTTAACACGATCCATTTATTGAAAAAGGGTGTCAAATGACAAAGTGTAAAAACGTAAGCTTGTCAATCTGATCCGTCATATATTCGGATTAACCGTAATCGGGATCGTCCTAGACAAGTGCTAAAAACGACGCAGAATAGTGCCAGGCAACCCTGTTAAGGCGCGAGCCTATTGGCGATGGAAGGGGCTCTGCCCTGGTTTTAAAATGTGAAAACAGGCGGTCCCTTGAGGCGCGAGCCATGAGCCGACCCAAGGGGGCGTCTCCTGGTTTTTGAAAATGTTATTTAAAACCGTATTTATGATGAAAGATTTGCAAATATGATTTGCATGACTCGGAATAATTACTATTGTGTTAGTAATATTCGTTGTCGGATTTGCATGTTTTGAAAAGCATAATAAAATGGTAAAATGAAAATGTTTGATTTGATCTAATTATGTGAAGTTCAATTATTTGTAATTAGTCAAGTTTGTCATCGTACTCGGATTAAACCGACATGGTATAAAGAACCAAGGATGATTATGAATTATGACTAATATATTTACAAATGTAAATAAATGAGAAAAATGGTAAATAAAGAAAAGGGTGTTAAAATACCCATTAAAATGTAATTAACCAATAATATCATCGAGTCACGGAATAAACCGTCATGGTATAAAGAACCAAGGATGATTATAATTTATGGTTAAAAAGTTTGTCATAAAAATGATTTGAAACATTTGAAACGGTAAAAACCGATTACAAATAAGAAACGAAATAAAGAGGAAAGACGAGAACAAACACGGATGAGTCTGACCTGGACACCTACATGAGGCGCGAGCCACCTTGCATAGCAAAGGGCTTGCATTCTAAGGCCAAAACTCGGTTTTGGCTCGTCTATCCTAAATTTGAATCGTGTTATGCATCGTTCGTGCTTATAGACTCATCAAAACAGTAAAGACATGAATTAAAGTGAGATATTTACACCCTCAAACTTACGTGTATTGATGTTTGCGATGTAGACGACTTTAGAGACGGTTTTCTCGTTGCGACTACTCACGATCAAAGAAGTTTAAAAGAGTGCCTCAAAAAAGGATTTGGTTTTGAAAATATGTTTAAAATATGTTAATTAAAACATGTTGATTAATGAGTTGAGTTGGTCGAATGGGTCGGTCGAATGCACGGCGACGGTACCAAACAATATGTGTAAGGCTTGTGTTTACGATCGGTAGGTCGTAAACACGTGTCGATTTTGTGACTTAGGAAGTCGAGTATAGAAGTTTAAGGGAGAGGTGAAGGGGCGGACGCTCGCGTGAATATTATGGTGTGTGATGGTGGGTATTTATAGAGAAATGTGGGATGGTAGGTCGGTCGATTTTGCTTGGAGGCTAAGGAGACACCCCATTGAGGCGCGAGCCACCCCGTGACTTAATGGGGTGTACTGTCCCTTTCGCAAATTTGGATTTTGCATTTGTTCTAACCAATGTTTTGTTGGTTGTGATTTGTGGCCTTTGATGGTTGCTTAGCCGTGTAAGCTTCATCTTGGGTGATATTTGGGGTAGGTATTTTGTGTCTTTGACTCGGGTTTGACCCGTGTGAGTCGGGATTTGAATTTCGAGTCGGTTTTTGGCTCGGTGTCGGTTTAGACTCTAAATAGGGTCATTTTAATGGAAATGACATGATGAAGACATTCATGGCATTATTTTTGACATTCGAGATTTGGGTTGACTCGGGTTGACTCAGGTTGACTCGAGTTGCGGGTTTCTGAGTCGGTTTTGGGTCCGAAGACGGTTTTAACTCTAAATAGAGTTATTTTAATGGAAATGACATAATAAAGACATTCATGGCATTATTTTTGACATTCAAGATTTGGTTTGACTCGGGTGGACTCGAGTTGCGGGTTTCTGAGTCGGTTTTGGGTCCGAAGACGGTTTTAACTCTAAATAGTGTTATTTTAATGCAAATGAAGTTAGAAAACTCTTGAAATCATTTTTCATATTCGAGTAGTGCATTAAACCGTCTCATGTATATCCAATCCACGCACGCATATCAAAAACACGTTATAGTCCGATCATCATCGGGTGGTTTTTGGAAGGTGCAGATACTGGGTATCTACAGATATTAAAATTACAAATTAATTTTTGATGGTCTAAATCTACATGCATGCAAAGTAAAATATAAAGAGATGGTATAAAACCATCTTAAGATAAAATGTCCTTACATTGTTGATGGTATATAAAGGGCACAACTCAAGGACTCCTTCCTTGATGTTGTTCTTGAGCTTATACAATAAGGATGATCCTCCAACACCTTAATTACCAAAATAGGTAATCTCCTAAGGTGGCACCCAAGACTAGCCCAAAATACTACTAAAATTAATAACTAGATAATATTAGTAGTAACCTTGTATTATGTAAATTTGATGTACTAAATAATATTATTACTTTGATAATATTATTAGTTAATTTATATGTGTTTTATATAAAATGATGAAGAAAAATAAGAAGGAAAAATTGGTCTATGGTAGTGTGTAGAAACCGGCCAAATGAAGCAACAAAGGCCAAATTTTTCCTTCAATTTTTCAACCTTAGAGATAGTGGAATAACATGGGTATTTATAGGAAAAAATGGGAGACAAATATGAGTGGCAAAATGCCACATAATGGACACTTGTTATGTCCTCATAAAACCGGTCCAAGTGGACCAAATATGGCTCCATTTCGGTTTTCGACATTTACCCCACAAATGCTTATAAGTCTTATATTTAATTATCTTACATAACTAAATATTAATTTAATTATTTAACACTTAAATAATACAAATTAACTACCAATGACTACTTAACTATTAAGTAATCATAAGACCATATTATCAACATACAATGTGTCAATATTATCCCAATTAGCTAATTTTACAATCTCTTGTAAAATTAAATAGCTAATTAATTCCACCTCAAAACATATACACATATCGTATAAAATTAATTAATTAACAATTAATTAATAAATTCTAAATTATCAATTTATTACTTAAATATGACATAATTAAATAATAAATCTTCTCTGCCCGAGTTCGTAACCCGTCATCAAATAATACTTTTACGTGACTAATTAAAAGTCAAATAATACAAGGAATTAATTATCTCGTATCTCATACAAACAATTAATTCATTCTATTTGGGCGTCATCCTATATGTGTGACCTAAAGGGATCAGCTGATCACCGCCGTCACACGACAGTAATGTCAAACTCTAGTCAGCCAATCATTACCGATTAACGATGACCAGCTGATAATTAAATAAATAAATCCTTGATATTCCTTTAACGAGATTTAATATGTAAACGCACTTATTGTGGAGGACACTACTCCAACACTTTTTATACCATTTATGATGTCAAGTGCAAAATTTTCATGTTGAATTTTACCCAAAATTTTTTTATGAACTCAAAAATATGTGTTTTCTTGAGTAAATAATTTGACTTGGTGTTTGTAGCATGATTAATCGTTTGACAAGGACTAAAGTTGGGTTGTTATTGCTAACTCTTATCATACATTTGAAATTTTATTTTTGAAAATTTTGTCACGAAATTTTGAAGCTTGGATGTTCATGTTTGAGTTTCGATTTATTCTAATGCTTAAAACTTAGCTTAGTTGACTAATGAGGCCCAAAAATCTTGTCATGCTTAAGTTTTGACTTTTCTTTGTCATATCGACATGTATTATTTCGAATCGGAATTTAACCTTAAAATGTTATCCAAAGTCTTTTGAAATTTCATCTTGTAACGAATGATTTTGATCTTTGCACTCGAAACATGATCCAATTGTTTTGATATTTAATGCTCGTTGATGTTGCATTGTGTTGTATTAAGCTAGCCGTTTTGCCTAACAATTCGCCTCAATTTTTAACATGTGTGTTAGTTATATCGAAAGTGACGTAATTTTGATTTTCATGCTCCATTCTTTGTCTAATTATGTCGTAAAGTTTCAAGTGTTGTTTGTTGATATTGGGCATAGCCTTCAAATTTTAAAATTTTGTTTTAAAGTTTTCTTGAATTTACCGAGGAATAAGACTTCAATTTCTAGTAGTAATGCTATGTATTGTCTTAAGTTTAGAATTCGCCTTAAAATCTTGACCGAATTTTGATTTACTTCTTTTATCTGAAACTTGGCTTAACGGTATTTTAAGGCAATAATCTTTATGAGTATCACTGTAATAACATGGTTTAAATCGAAAATTTCCGTTTTAAAAGTGAACCAAGTTCTTTTTGAGATTTTATGTGTACACCACTAAATTTTGATTCTCATGATTGAAACATGGCTTAATTGTCTCATAGTGCCCCCAACCTTTGTTTACGGTGATATGTGTGGAAAATTATAGTGTTAATGCTCAATTTTAGATTTTGTGCTTAATACTTGGTTTTGTTTTGTCGCAAGCTTATAACCTTTGTTAATAAATGTGTTATTTTGCTTATATATGAGTCTCAATGCTTTGTTTACCTTTTGGGTCGTATAGTTTTGATGAGTAAAGACGTGTAGATAATTTGTTGAGTAGTAGTTTTGATGAGGGTAGTTGGGCAAATGCTAATAATTTGTGATGAGTGGTGTTGTATTTGTGAGTTATGAGTGTGAAACATGTGTTTTATTGGGATTAATGTAAGTTTCGTTTGAGTTGGGTAGGTGTATGATTCATGTTTGGGAGGTAGGGGTAGTAGGAAGTGACTTTAGCTTGCGTAAGGTGTTTTGGAATTGAGTAAGATAAGTGTATGAGGTAATTGTGGATAATTAGTGATATGTGATCTAGGTTGAGTATTTGTTGAATGTTTGAACTCGTGGATAGTAAATGAGGTTTGGGTTGAATATTAAGGAATACTATTGTTGAACATGACTTAGAAATTTTGGTGGAACAATGAGGAAGTAATTGAAGTACATAAGGGTGAAATAAGATGATAGGTTCAGTTGACTGATAATTGAGATATATGATGGTGGAGTTAGTATTACCAAATTCGTTTCGCGGTCATGAGAGTAAGAGTATGGCATGTAATGCTTCAGGATTCAATCATATTGTTGAGGTAGTTGATCATTCGTGTTATAGAGTGTAGCCGTTTAATTGGAGTAGGTGTGTATAAGTGTGAAAATGGTTATGTGAGACTTGATCCTATGAGTTATAGTATAGATGATGTTTGTAAACTTGCCTCCCAAACGTCAGGTAAAGCGTTCATGGTATACATCGTGATCTTATGGTAGTGTCCATTTGGGTGATGATGTTGTTATTATCCCTTGAGAATAATGGGTGGTTAGGTCGTGTCCATGAGATAGTGTAAGTGCTATGGATACCGATGTGAATATTGCGGTTGTTGGTGACGCTATAGTGACGTCGTCGCCGGATGTGGGGAGAAAATAGAACGGTTGCGAAGAGAACTATGAAATAGTGTATTTGGGTCGGTAGTATGTCTCGGATATTTTATCTTAATTGTGTAATAATGATGGCTATAAGGTCGAGAGTTTGTGTTCAAAATTGGCTAATTGATAACGTATTAGTCACCATTGAAGTGTATAAGCATTTGTGTAATGAAATAGGAAAGTTTAGAATCGAGTTGAGAATGAAAACATTATGCCCTAGGTGACACTCGACCGAGTGCACCATGCACTCGATCGAGTGGTCGTCCACTCGACCAAGTGGCCTCCTACACTCGACCGAGTGGACTGTTTTGACCCTTGTTTTGTTGATATTTGACCAAATATTGAGCATGTACCCTTATTTCGCGGTTTATATTAGTTGACTTGTGTTTGGATCAGCATGATTGACCTTACACGGGTGATATTTTGTAAATTGTTTACGTTTGATTATATGGTGTGACATTTTTCAAGCAAGTGGAAATTGTTAATTCGACATGAATGAATTGATGACCAAAAATGATGTGATAATCTTGTTTGATGTATGTTAATCGACGTGATTTTACTTGGTTGTGTAAAAGTAAGAGGAAATATGCAAATTATGTGTTGCATAGTGATCATTTGCATGATTGTGTATTGTAGCCTTCCGTATGAGCGGAAGTATTGATGATGGATGGGAACGGATATGGAAACACATGTGTAATCATGTGGTGGATTTGACGTGGGAACATGCGTGGCATGGTATGTGGAAATGGAAGTATTGTTCATGGTTGAGTCACATTACGAGTAATTTTGACATTGTTTAATTGTTGCATGTAGTCTGCATATTCGTGATTGATGTGCATACATGTTAATGTATGAGATTTGATGTGATATAGATACGTAATAATAATTAAGTTATACCCGCGATAGATACATATACATATAGCCAACATGAAATGCGAGATAGTTATGGGATTGAAGTTTCAAACCGTGGGTTAGACCTTGCACTTAGACGTTTGGGAGGCTTCTAGAGGGGGATTATGACGATGGCATAAGACGATATGAGATTTGATAATGGAATTGCAATAGGTAAGAGAGAGTGTCGAGCCTGGAACATAAGCATTTATAGAATTTAGTAATGATCGTGTAAGAGCACAGTGTGAGGTTTGATAATTGAACTTCGGGACGAAGTTCTCTTTTAGGGGGAGTGAATGTAACAATTCGGGAACTAAGGAAAAAGAAAGTACGGAATGTAAGGAAGTAATGAGAGTTGAACAAAGAACTTGGGATGAGAGTGATAATTAGAAAGAGCGTATACGGTTGATAGACATGTGAGATGCGAGAGTGCGTGAGAATCAGTGATGAGACTTGAGGAAAGGAAAGAGTGGGGCGAACTTCGGGGACGAAGTTCATTTTAAGGGGGTAAGATTTTAATACCCGGATATTTTGGGACCCACAAAGGTCCTCGGGACACGTGAGGGGATCCACGTCTACTCGGAAGTAAAGTATGATCCTACACTAGACCAAGTGCAACTGGCACTAGACCAAGTGCAGCTAGCACTAGACCAAGTGCAGCTGGCACTAGACCATGTGCAGCTAGCACTAGACCAAGTGCATTTGGCAGCTGACCAAATACAGCTGACACTAGACCAAGTGCATCGGCACTCGACCAAGTGGACGTGGCACTCGACCGAGTGCCACTAGCACTCGACCGAGTAGCATTTCACTCGACCGAGTGCCCTCTAGACAGCAATCCAGAACTCGACCGAGTGGTGAGCCTCACTCGACCGAGTGCCCTGTCGCTATCATTAGAAACGCGTCTAAACCTTATCTCTTTAACCCCCTCTTTTCAGATTTCCTTCCTATTTTTTTCTCCTCACCTTATCCCTTTATCTCTCTAAAACTCATAAACTATACACTACACATTACCCACAAGATCTAGTTCATTCCTTTGAAGATTCACTCCCTAACTCTTGTTCTTGCTCATCCTTTGGCACTTGTAAGTTTATACTCACCTTCTCCCTTTGTTCTTTAAATAGTAAACCCTAACCTTGCTAGTAGTTGTATGATGGGATTTTAATTAGGGATTGATTAATTAAGTGAAGTAATTAGAGAGTAATTAGTAGTATTAGTTGTTGTAGGATGCTTTGTGATATTTGTTATGGAACTATGTAGGATGAGACGGTTTTATGATATGGATGCTTGGTGGTTTCTTATTTCTTATGAAGAATGCTAAAAGGTAGGTTAATCCTACTCGGTTTCAATAATGTGGTCATTGCATATGTTGTGGTTAATGTTGTAATTAATGTCACATAATTAGAGTAATTGCATTATAACATATTTAGTGGTTAATAGTATCATTAAGGAGATAAGTATGTTGGTTGGATTGCATTATAACATGATATTGGTTAAGATGACTTGATGAGTCGGTAATTGGCATATTGTGTGTGGTATCTTGCATTATTGTATTTGTCATGTATATTGGAGAATATGACGGTTGTGATTGTTTGGTGGTGTTACTTGGTATTGAGGAGACGTAAGACGGTTGGGAGACCGTCTTACGCTTAATTCGCCTTTTGGAGCTTCCCACTCCAAGAGGGATGTGCACATTAATGCCTTGAGTTACGGAGGGACTCGTGTGGTTGAGACACGACGTCTGGCTGGGGATCCGGTTGGCTTTCAGACCCGGTACGTCTCGGCGTGTCCCGGTACCTGTTTGTGGTTGTTGGTATGTCTGGGCGTGTCCCGATACCAGTGTGGTTGTCGGTATGTCTGGGCGTGTCCCGGTACCGTGGTGGTGGTTGTTTGATAGCATGTCATTCATATCATAGTTGCATATTCACACACTCGAGTCGTGTCACACTTTATTTATTCAAACTGACGTTTGTTGTGTCTGTGTAATTGTCACCTATTTCCGGGGTGGCCTGTGTCGATCCATATGATATTTCCGATCATATAGGGAGCAGGTTAAGTACAGGTTTTGCTTGTTGACGTGATCGGCATTTGGGTTGCGCTTTGGTTTTGGAGTCGAGTACTTGGATAGTTGATAGATAAGATAGATAGTAGTCACGAGTTGTATTCTTTTATTTATTTATTCATGTTTTGTAATCACTAAACTTGTTATTTATAATAAATATTTCTTGATTGTATCTCCGATTGACCACCTCGAGAAATTGAGATGGTAACATCTCCTAATTACCTTGGCGGGTAAGAAGGGGGTGTTACATATAGACTGCGCTAAACGCAACTGTCAACTCCTAGTCACGCCTTCAATTACTCTAGTACTTCCCCCATTTTAATCAATTATATACATTTGATTAAAATATAACTCACACATATTCAACAAATATACAAAAATGATTAAAATGAAGGAAGACTTCGTATCATCTAACAACCATGACTCCTACAAAATCATCTTCCTAGATTTTCTTATTCTTCTCCTTGAAGTTAGATCAGAGCACCACTATCTTTACCCGTGTCCTACACTCGTACCATATATTTTGAAGTGTTAATGGAGTTATTGAAGCATAAAAGGTTGACCCAAGAGGTCCAACAACCTCTTAGATCCTCGGGTATGACGGCATTATTAGCTACTCAAATATATTTCCCTACAAATTCGTTTCAGTTTATTAGCAATATATGAATACCCATTGCTTGTGCTCTCTACGTGAACAGTCAATTAAAAAATACACATTCAAATAAAAATGTAGTAAAAATAGCACTAAACAAAGCTATAGAGTACACAATTAAAAATTGAAAGGAAAAACAGCCTAAATTGACGGTATAATTGACTAACATTGTTCAAACAATCATAGTGAGATAATAATATAACCCATGTGAATCTGACCTGCGGCTTGGAAATTGTTCTATCAAATTCATCAAACTACAAAATTTGGCCAACAATTCACTTGAAAGCAAAAAGATAGAAACTTAAAATATACCCCGTATAGGAAAGATAGAATAAAGAGCAATACATTATGAAGAATTGAGGGTAAGAGCCTTATCACCGTTTTTCTCATAATCTTCATCTTCATCCTTACGATGGTCCTTTGGAAAAACAAACAAACAAAATTAGTAATTATAAATATAGGGAAAAAATCACATATTCGTCTTAAAACTCAACATAGGTAGAAAGGATTGAAGTGCACTTGTAATGTCTCGACAAAAACGGACTTAAAATGTACTCTTTTTAAAGACGAATTAACATAGGAAATATAAGTATAAGGAAATCATCTGAAACACCTAACAAAGTACACATAGGAAAATAGACGACTATTACAATATATTGAACATGAAATCATTAATCAAGAAAATGCATCCACAAAACCTAGCAAGTGAAAATCCCACAAAGTTAGAGAATTTATAGGGATTGACTAATTTGCATCGCCAGTTTATTGGATGGCCTTTCATTTACCACACTAATTTTGTCCTTTCGTTGCTATGCCTAATTAATCTCATCTCTTGACTTCCCTTGAATCTTTAAGGGCAAATGCAATGTATAAAGTTCTTCCTTTGTCATATAAGATTTTGAAAATTTCAATAATTAAGAATTTTTTGTTGCATGCAATGGAAGAACTTTAAATAAAGTTCTTTAATGAGACCAAAATTAATTTGCTATCTATGCCAATTTCTTGTTCAATTAGTCTCACTATAGACGAATATATCCGTCTAACGTGAAAGACGAGTCAAATATGCTTAAAGTGGTGACATTTTTTGGCCCCACCATGTAACTTGTTTCTTGTCTTATGCTTAAAGTGAGTGGATATTTTGTCCGTCTATAACTGTAGACGGATATTTTCCGTCTATAATGAGAATTTGTGTTTCTTGTTTTTTGGGAAGAACTTGGTTCTTCTTTTCAAACCTAGTTTGTTTATATAAGAACAACCCTTTTTGTGCAATGAGACAAACTTTTTTTAAAAAGTTCTTATTGACAATCCCAATACAAGCACAAATGCTATCCTACAACCAGTTGTATAGTAGCATTGTACAACCGCCTCAAAGTTGTTGAGCTCTTACACAAAGTTGTTGAGCTATTTTACAAGTTATTGAGCTATTTTATGAAATTATCGAGCTTAATAATTATTCTGTTAAACTCAATAACTTTGTATCATAATTCGATAATTTTGTTAGTAGAGCTCGATACCTTTATAACAAAGCTCAACTACATTAAATAAGTTGTATATACAAACAGTTGTATAATACATTAACTGCAATACAAGAACTTCCCATTGCAATTGCTCTAAGAGACTACCGTTAATGTTGTTGGATTGACTTGAAAAGAACTCGAAAAGGTATGAATTGATTATGAGTTAATTGTACATGAATCTACACTAACACAAATTCTCACTTTAGACGGACACTATCCGTCTAAAGCTGTAGACAGATTGTGTTCATCTACAATGAGACGAATTGCTATATTAAATATTGGTTGTCATTTTACTGTAGGACTTTCAAACTTAGCTTTTCCCTAGGCTGCCACTTAGGATTTCTACACTTTTTATGTTGCCATGTAGACTTTTTAAATTTGCCTTTAAATTATATTTATAGATAAGGACAGTTTATGAACTTCTACAAGACCTAGATTAGTACTCTGTATTTTCAAGAAATTTTTGGTGACACTACTGATAGCCGGCTGCTCCATCATTCCCGGATTCATCAGAAAAACACACATACAAGCTTGAAAAATACACACTTTTTATGTTGCCATGGAAACCAAAGTGGCTTGAGTGTAGTGGAGTGCGGGAGTGCCTCAAAGCGTTGCAATGACAACAAATTGAGAGGTCCCGGTTCGACTCTACTGGAGAGTCTTTGCGATTCACTGTCATCCTAAAGGATGTCTTACATGGCACACGTGGTTTGCAGGGTATTGCATGTGCCCGGGGGGATTCAACCCCTCGTCACCCAAAAAAAAAAAAAAAAAAAAAAAAAAAAAAAAAAAAAATGAAGGCATTGTCCTTGAAGACAGACTTTATTGAGTTCCCTATAGTCTTAAAGACAAGCAAGGTTTGCTTACAATGCTCTTCCATCATAATATACACAAGTTTTGGCAAATAACAGGACAAACTGAAAGCCATCAAAGATTTCATTCATATTGGTTATCATGTCTTCGTTCATCACTTTCTAATTAACTCAAAAAGGGGCATTACAACTGAGCTCCATGATACGCAATTACTTGGCAGGTTCCGAGGAATTTTGGTTAGGGATAGGTTGAATCCTCACATATGGTTTTCGGGTCAATGTTTCACCTTTCAAAGCAGCCACATATCTGTCGTTTGTGTCTTTCTTCTCCTTCAGTTCAGTCAGATACTCAGCTAACCTCTCTTTGTTCACTTGTCCCATCATCTGGATCACAAAATACATGAAAGTATAGTCATAAATCTGAATGAAAATGCGTTATTTTCCCGGAAAGTTGAGTAAACAAAAAACATTACACCAATGAGACGAAGGCTTCTGCCTGAAACAAGGGCATGGGATCTGGACGTATAAAGTCTCGCCTTAGTCTTGAAAGAACATGAATGCTGTTTCTAGATAGAAACTTGAAAAAAAAAAATCCGAAGTCGGCATTATTTTAGCTGCCTAGCTGCAGCAATAAAAGTCAAAGCCAGGATTTTTTAAGAATATTTTAAGTGCATAGTTGTGTTCTTAAGGCCTTGTTTGGGTGTTCGGATACAACTTTCCTGCAAATCTTTCCTAAGGTAGGATTTTGATTTGTTTTGGAGGACTCCATTTCCCTCCACAGTCCACCCTCATTTGCTAACCAAATAAGAGATTTTATATCCCTTACTCACCCTCCCCTTCCTTTCCCTCCAGATCCCTTCATCCAAACAATCCCCAAGTCTTATTTTTTTTAAACTGATTCATAATCTCATAGCAGCTCTTGGCTATGTTCTAGTTGTATGTTCAAGATTCACAAACCATATTGAGCACCCAAAAAGCTCGATCAGCAGGATACGGAGCAAGAATAAAATCCCAGAGTTTAGCTTCTGTGCTCGCACGGCCAGGCAAAAATAAATGATGGACTAGGCTCGTAAGCAAGGCAGAAGCTGCTGTAGTTTAGTTAGTGTGGTCCAGTGCCAGGTGCGTGGTTGCGGTAGGATAATCGAACATAACAGTGAATAAAACCAGATTCCCAATCCAACGTACAAATTCGGTTCAAGTTACTGTCTTGTGCCTGTATTTGGACTCTCGTTATAAGCTTGCATTTGTTGAGTAATGTTATGGTAGTCTTTATGATGAGGTATGCACTACAGAGATAACAAGAGGAAGGGTGAGCTATATGATGTGCGTACTTAGCGGCTCGATCAAAGTGGGTGAGCAAGGCAGATGATAATGTGAACAATATGGGTGTCAGTGCTAGATTCTCTCCTGATTAAAATGAGAGTTACCTAACTTTGGTTTTAAAATGACAATACCGGAAGCGTATGCATCTCAACATCATCTATACTTAAAAGAAAAGAACCATTGAATACCAAGATGTTTCAGGCAGAAGGTATAATCCAAATTGAAAAGAAGAAGCGGCTCTCATCAGGGTCCTCTCTTGCTAGTAAGGTTTCAGCGGTTCAGTTCCAATTTGTTGCGGCACGTACGCCGTCAAGTAAAGAGTGGATTTCACACATCGACGCAGCCGAGTGGTTCAAGCTAGTGTTAACTTCAGAAAACGATCTTCGATTTCTATAGGGCTTTCATCCGTCCTTTCAGGTACACTTCTTGGAATGTTGCAGTTGCTAGAAGGGCTAAGAGAAAGGAGTATCACTTCTTCTATTTTAATGACCAATATCATCCTCCTATTAAAAAGTGTCGTATTTCTACTTCGGTTAGCTACTCTTGTACCTGGTTCTCTAGTAGTCTACGTGAATCAGGTGCTCCTATGTTTTTTGTAAGACGTTTTCTTTTAATCACAGTTTATTGTTGTCAAAAAAAAAAAAAAAGAACCATTATTACAATCCTCAACTTAATATATCGAGTTTTTGGAAAGTTCGTTTCAAATCATAATCTAGTAAGGAGGTTTGCACATTAGAATAAGAATTGGCGTTGATCTCTTAGAGGTGATCATTGTACCATACAATAGAGTACATTATGTTATCCAATAAGGTGGTTAGCACATTGAAATAAAGAACATATGGTCTTATGCATAACTTAGCAAGTTGGAACAGTGACATATCAAAAATGATGTAGCGAGAGATGAAGTTCATTGTCTTTAATATGATCATAGTTTATCAAGTTTAGTAATTTAGTGTCTATTAATGTCCTATCCTTAGGATATAAAACCATGCCCTTAACAAAAATGAACATTTACGATGACTGTATGAAGGTCGGTCCTTATCAACCTTTCGGCAGCATTAGCAACTAATAACATACTCAATCCTATTCAGCCTATAGTTCCCCTTTCTCTAATATATGTGAGAAGTATTATAATGAAAGGGGAACTAAAGGCTGAATAGGAGGGAGTACAAACTAACAAGACTTCAACTTTGACAACACTAGTTAATAATAGTAGACACTAAATAAAAGGGAATTTAAAGCATATAACCATTTCGATGAGCACAAAGTAAAGAGTCCCCAAGGATAGGAAGCTAATCAACCTCCACTAGGAAACCTTCCCAAGAGATCACCTATGCAAAGACTACTTTCCAACAAACACGTTTAGCTCTGGAGTTCATAGGCCATGAGAAACCGGAAATAAAATGTCATTTTGTTAATATTAGTAGTATTTTAAATTTTGAAACACTAGTCATTTGCGCTTACCAAAATAGATCTCTTAAATTAACATGGGGAATTACATACACAATATAGACACACAATAGACAATATTGCTACCTCTTGCCTCCCATATCTTACAAATTCCCACCTTATAAAACCAATTTCAGTTGCCTTCCCTGTACTTACAAAGAAAACTAACCTATCGAAAACTTAAAAGACGGATCTTTCCACAACTACAATGGCAGTAGACAGCTAAAAGCTTAAAGATACAAAATTTGAGGAACCAGAATGTGATATCAACACCAAAACACAAAACACCCACAACTGTCTATCAAAAACCCACATAAATTACTACTCCGTATCTATTAAGCGCAATTCCGGCATTAGTTTCCTCATATTCCGTCATTTTCAATCAAAACAAGCATAACATACAACGACCTAAAACAATGAATTTGATACCCTAATTAATCGCAAACAAAATAAAGATGATGAAAAAAGAAGAGGGGGAATAAAAGACACAAACCCGGGTATCGGGGCGAGAGTTACGACGAAGATGAGCTTCAAGCTTTTCATTGCTGGAACTAGTGACTTGCATGACACCATAGCCGACAATACCAGGAATAACACCGCAAACCATGGCAAAGGTGAAGAAAAAGGGCTTTGAATCTCGAGTTTTGGTGACTATCCACCTCCATGACGAGCTCTTCCACAATATATTCATCCTTCTTTACTTCTTCAGATATCAAAGTTGAAACCACCGTCTCTTGTGAATCTTGTAATGTCGTGAGATTTCTAGGGGATTCAGGTCTTCGATTTGGGATTTTTCAGGACGTGCTAAAACTTGGGCTTCTGGTTAATGACCCGTATCCGTTTCGTGACACAACATTTCAAATTTTACAAGTCAGACATGGTAGAAAAATAAACGGAAAATGCACACGGTGCTCTTCAGGTTTGCCATTTGCACGAAATATCCAAAATTTGGATCCGAAAATTTTTAAGAGGTCATAATTCGTGTTTACGAGATCGGAATGTGACGGGTTTTTTTTTAAATCGATCATCTTTTTTAGAACTACGATTTGAAAAAAAATTGTCGTTTTTGGATAGCGTGGCTAAAAGTTTTTGTATGTCAAAGTTTTTTTGACCAAATAAACTTTGAGTGACTATCTCTTGGTCACGAATTCCAAACTCGAATTTTTTTTTTCAAATCGTAGTTCTCGAAAAGACGATTTATTTGAAAAAAACATCACATTCCAATCTCATAAATACGAGTTATGACCTCTTATAGTTTTCCGGACAAAATTTTGGGTATTTTGTACAAAATGGCAAACCTCAAGGACACCATGTGCATTTTCCCAAAAATAAATATACATATTAAAATAAAAGTAAAGGGCAATTGAAGTCTTTTATATCAAGATATTAAAAAATAGGGTTATTTCATATAAATAATTCAAACTAAATCTCTCCTTATATTAATCCATATACTTTTGTTTAACTCAGAAAAATCCGAACAATTACATTATTTGTCTCCCATTGAACTCTTGGAAGGGGAACCTATTCAGCCGGTTCCTTTAGTACAACCATTGAATGCTCAACAGAATACCAATGTCTAATTATTTTTAATCAAACAGAAACCCCTTCAATCAAAAATTAAAATCCTTAAATTAATTTTCCCTAATCTCTCTCATTAATTTTTCTGGGTTTTATTCACACCCAACTTTCTTTCAGTTGCTCGCACTTAGTATCTCTCTAATCCCTGACATTAATTTTTATTTGATGATTTTGCATGAATATTAATGATCATTAAAGAATAGTCAGTTGAATTTGATTGTGGATTTTTTCTGGGTTTTCATTTGTTTTCTAAAACCTTTTGAACTTTCTTGCATTTTTCATGAATTTCAAAGGCAATTTTGGACTTTTTTTTTTATTAGGTAAGAAAACTAGGTTGATCCTCTAGGGTAGGACCAACCTATCTCATCCTTTCGAATGAGGGAGGTAAGTTGAAGCCACGGGCTATCAAACCACCTCGAAAGAGTTGGACATGAATGTCGAATAGAAGCCATGAAGTCAGCAACCTTATTGGCTTCACGAAAGCAATGCTTAATTATCACTTCATCAAAAAACTGAAGGTCTAATTTCACATCCTTGATAATACTAGAAATTTCCCAAGGAATTTGCCAGGTACCTCGAATCGAGTTAATAACACATAAATTATCACCCTCCACAATTAACTTTGAGATTCCCAAGTATTTAGCTGCTAAAATACCTTCTTTTAAAGCGAGAGCTTCCGCAACAAGGATACTATTGGATCCGCACTTTTTTGCTCCCAACAAAACGACTTTACCATTGTGATCTCTTATAGAATATCCTAAGGCAGCTTTATTACCTTCTATTCTCGAACCGTCAAAATTTAGCTTTAGGAAACCGTTTCTAGGTTTTTCCCACCAAATTTTTTCCGTACTAGAATTGTTTCTAGCTGACTCTTCTATCTCGGGATTGTTGAGATCCTTAAATCTCGTCACATTCCAGATCTTAATGCTATTCTTACATAAAGTAATAAGTTTGCTGATACTTAAATTAACATTATTAAAGATAATATCATTTCTATGAAACCATGCATTCCACCAAATAAAGATAATCTTAATGAAATCATCTTTTGGAATTAAATCTTTGAGAAAATTAAGTTTCGTTAGAAAACTTTGACTTGTAATATTATCATAATTTGACAAAAACTCGTTGAAACTAATAATGGCCAGGTCTTGGATGACAGACCCAATCAAGGGACATTCGTAAAAGAAATGATCTTTGTTTTCAATAGGATTGTTGCACAGAACACAATGAGGTGGAACATCAATATGACTCTTGAGAAGTCTACTTTTCGTTGGAAGGCCATCAACACAGGCTTTCCAAAGAAAAAATTTCAATTTTGGAGGAATATTCAATTTCCAAATCCACTAAAATTCACACTTGTCAAGAGCTTGATCGAACAAACCTTGTGCTAACCAAGTTGCTGTTTTGGTAGAGAAAATTCCATCAACGGACAACCCCCAAATGAGGGTATCTGGAATATCATTATGTGGCAGTGTAATGTTAGTAATTTGATTAACAATATTGTTATCCACTAAACTGGATAATTTACACACATCCCATTGCTTGTCTGAGGTTATCAAATCTTTAACCAAAAGATTAGGATCACGGTTACTATCACATCAACCATACTGCTTGTAAGTGGGTGTGAAAAAACCCAATTATCAGACCAAAACTTAATGTTGCTACCATTACCTACCTGCCATCTTAGTCCTTTTCTAAAGAGATTTCGAAGACTCATAAGCTTACGCCATTGTCAAGAAGATACTGAGTTTGGCTTATGGTCAAAAAGTGAACAATTTCTCAAGTACTTTTTAGTTATAACTTTGACCCATATATTTTCCCATAAGAATTTTCCATAAGAGTTTCATTTGGAGAGCTTTGTTAGCTGCTTCAGGCGTTTTTATTCCTAGTCCACCCAAAGATTTCGGTAAACAAACTTTTTGCCAACCAATCAAATTAGGGGATCGTTGAGAAGGATTCTTGTTCCAAAGAAAATTTCTATTAATCTTATCCAATCTTTTATGGATTGACGAGGGAAGAAGGAAGCTTTGCATTTGAAAAGTTCCTTTTGAGGCTAAATTTGCATTGATCAGAACTAGTCTACCTGCTTGTGATAAAGAATTCGCTTTCCATTTTGATAATTGATTGTGGGAAGAATGAATAATACTGTCGAAAGTATTTTTAGTAACTCTACCATCAATGATAGGACATCCTAAGTACTTACCTAGGTGAGCTTCCTCGTTCATACGGAGAATACCTCTAAAGGATTCTCGAAGAGGCCGGTCAATATTTCTAGTGCATTGAAAGGTGGATTTATCAAAATTGATAAATTGTCCTGATATCGTGCAAAATTTATCTAAAATAGACTTAATGGTTCTACAACTCTGATTAGAGGCTTTAGCGAAAATGATAGTATCATCCGCAAAAGTGAGAAAAGGGATTTTCTCCACCCTAGATCCAATTCTAATACCAATATCACTAGAACTAAGATCACTATTTTTTTGTAGAGATCTTGCTAGAATCTCGGCGCACATAATGAATATATACGGTGAGAGTGGGTCTCCTTGTCTAATGCCTCGAGTGGGTGTAAAAACGTCACCCGGTGTTCCATTTACTAACATCGAGAACGAGACAGTTTTTATACATTCCATAATCCATGAAATCCAAATATCATTGAAACCCATTTGTCTAAAAGTTTCCTCAATAAAGTTCCATTCTAGTCGGTCATATGCTTTCTCCATATCAAGTTTAATAGCAATCCAGCCACCTTTACCTTTTTTACGCTTAAAAGAGTTGAAAATTTCGTGGGCAAGAAGGATATTATCCTGAATAAAACGATTAGGTGTAAAAGCACCTTGAAAAGGGTGGATAATCTTATGCAAGACACTACGAAGACGAGTGGCCATAATTTTCGAAATAATTTTATAGATTGTTGAGCAAAGACTAATAGGACGAAAATGGTTTGCTGTTTGAGGATTATCAATTTTAGGAATTAATGCTATGAAAGTATGATTTATTTCTTTTAATAATTTACCCGAATGGAAAAAAGCTAGAACTGCTTTACTTACAGAATTTCCTACAATATCCCAATATTTTTGAAAGAACTCTATAGGGAAACCATCAGGACCTGGGCATTTATTTGCGGCTAAATTAAATACAGTTTGTTTAACCTCTTCCATACTAACATTACTTGTAAGAAATTCGTTATCTTCGTCTGTAATTAATCCATTAATCGACTTAAAGTCCTCATTTTTGTCGAAAAGACAAAGTTGATTTTTTGTGAACCTAATTTTAAATTCTTCAGATATTTCTTGTTTAATGAGTTCTCGGTCAGTAATACAAGCACCGTTCCTATTTATGAATTGCTTAATTCCATTCCTACTACGTCTAATAGTGGCGTGGTTTTGAAAATACTTGGTATTATTATCTCCAAAATTAGCTTTATCTATACGAGTTTTCTGTTGCCAATAGATGCGTTTATAGTCGAGTAGGGCATCTCGTTTTTTCAGCCATTTCAACTGCGCTACTTCTAAAACCGTAACATGGGATGAACCAAGTTGGTTTTGAATATTCTCTAACTTTTTTTCAGCAATTGAAAGTTGTCTAAAAATATTTCCAAAGGTAGATTGATTCCATTTCTTAGCCTTTTGCTTTAGTAATTTGCATTTTTGAGAGAGACAAAACATATAAGATCCACGAAATTGGTACTGCCAACTACTTTTAACCATCTTAGTGAAGTCACGTCGAAGAGTCCACATGAGTTCAAAACGAAAAGGAGGTGCTTTTTTATGGGCTTGCTCATGAAATTTCACAGAGATAGGACAATGGTCGGAGCTAGTGAAAGCATGGTGCACAAATTGTAAGTTTGGATAGCTACTAATCCAATTTGGAGAGGCTAATGCTCTATCTAGAATTTCAAAAACATTTTCAGAGCCATTTTTCTTTTTTCTCCAAGTAAAAAAATTACCGGAAAAGGGTAGGTCTACACAATTTGTATTGTTTAGGAACTTATTTAGTCTCATACAATGCGCATTGGTAACTTTTGCACCACCTTCTTTTTCACAAGGACTTTTAATCTCGTTGAGATCTCCTAGTAATAAGAAAGGCAACTCAAGATTTAGGACAAAATTTTCCAACTCACTCCAAAAATCCGCCTTTTCAGACGGTTGAGCTGGAGCATAAACAAAGATAAGGCAAAAAACCAAGTTATTCTGTAAGTCACAAACTTCACAAGCAATGAATCTAATTGACTTAAAAAGGACATTTATCGAAAAACTCATGAAAATAGACTCTTTCCAAAATAACCAAATACCACCCGATAACCCAATACTTGGAATAAAATCGTAGTTATTAAAGCCAAAACTGGCAGTCGTACAAGGTTCGGACTTTGATGTTGATTTCGTATCACAAATAGCTAATATTTTAATACCATTGGACGAGCTAAAGAAATTTAGCTCCTCAGCAAAGTTTTTTCTTTTCGTACCCCTAACATTCCAAAAGGCAATATTCATTTAAAATGAAGAAAAACCGTAGACAAAGTAATTCAAAAAGTGTACAATTAAGCACACAATTCTTGCAAGCTTGTAGGCAGTCGAAATGAAGAGGCCAAGCGTAGCTAACGAAAAATCAAAATAGAGGCATATGAAATTTCTAATTAAACAAATTTGGCTATACCATTTAGCAAACATTTGGGTATAATCCATCCAAACCCAACAATACAGGTAAGAGATTCTAGTAAGAGCCATATAACGATCCATTAGGTGAAAACCAAGGGATGGATTTGGTTTTTTAAAACTCAATAAGCAAGTTTTTTTTATCAAACAACCCATTAAAGGGGCATATGGTGCAAAAAAATCTAACAAATTATAACACAAAGTTGAAGATAGTACTAGTTGGACGGACATCCACGTTTTCTTAAAGCCATGGGAACACATGATCGAGCTAAAAAAAATAACCATCCATATTATAACTAATACGGATTTCCAACAATTCAAGAACAAAGACTTGAAATTCCTTCTGAATTTCCTAAGCAACAGAAGGTCAGTAAAACTCAGACCTATAGAATTTCCACAGACGCACTCATAACTCGTCAAATTATCATGACAAGTTCTTGATACAAAAGTAATCTGACGAGTTGAATCATCATGGCAGATGACAAAAAAGCCCTGATATAAGCACAGAATAATGCATTTGAGTAACTGCTATGTATACATCAACATATTCAAAGAATAAAGAGATGTTATCTTTTAAAACACCATGGCAACCAAGTAAACAACTACCAAGAGTATTCACCAACATACATCCTTGAGCTAAAAAAATCCTTCTCAAGCAGATAGTTGACCAAGCATAATAAAGGAAACGATCTAATAGAAACAAGACTAGATAAGTTTTTGCTTGGGACGGAGCTAAGTCCAAAAACTCTTTAAAGTAGACAAAAGACTGAGTATAGCTCTCCTGTTCTAATTTGGAGAGCACCCCGATGTCTACAAAAAAAGAGGCTAATCGACTAGGCCAAATGACTGAATTCGGTAATAGAAAAGTCTCCAAATTGGACAAGATGAAAGAAGAAATACGACTTAAACCTGAGAAAGGTGAACTCCGATGTTCAAACTCCAAACACAAAGACATGGCTGTCTTATCGGATGAAAGAAGGTCCAACACATTTCTTATGGAAACTTTCAGAGTAATCCCAATTGAAAAATCGAGAAAGCAGACCCAAGTCACACCACGGATCGACGCAGTTTTGCACATTCACCCAGATCGGAAAAACGGAGCAGTTCTGCAAGACAAACTTGAAGCCGATGAACAACCAATGAAATCATTGATCTTGCTATCACCACCCACTTTCAAAGAAGACAAATAAGAAGAGCAAGAGCTCCAAAAACAAGATGATCCAATTAAGTGAAGTGAAATCAATAAATTAATTCCAACCTCCTCAAAGAGGATGAAATTAAAAGATCTGGGAAAAGACTTGAGCAAAAATATGCTCTTTTCACAAACCGAGAACTGTGTATAAATTCTATTGAAATTAAAAGACAGATACTTATTTGGGGGTAGAGTAGAAGACAAGTCCGGAGAACTAGGATGAAATTTGCTTGATTGTTTTCTGTTCTGGGGTTTTCTATTTTTTGGTTTTCTTTTTTTTGGTTTTTTCATGTTTGAGAGAGAATTCTCTCTCTCCTAATTTGAGTTTCTCCGATTTCTTCCACCTCTTGGTGTTCAAGGCAATTTTGGACTTGTTTACTGAGTGTTTGAATACGCAAATCTAAGTTGGTGTTGGATGACTAAAGCATTAAGTTTTACATTATAGGAGAAGTGATGTTTGATTAATGCAAATTATGAAATAATAGCTTTCTTTATGGAATCTTATGAATGTTACTCCGTAGTTCTCTTCCCATAATTTGTAAAACGCGAAAGTGGTAAACAACCCCCTTAAGTTTACTTCTACGTGAGATTAAGTCCCTTAAGTTTGATTTGGAGTAAATAACCCCCTTAACTTTGCTATAAAGTGAAATCAAGCCCTTTTTATTTTTCCGGTCAAAATCTCACCGGATTTTTCAAATTCTCACCAATTTGTCATATCGGTGTACATATTAGGTATAAATTTCTCTCGGATACGTTTACTTTTTCATTTGTGTGCTCCTGTCATCAAGTAAGGGCGGTGATGATGATCCTCAAATACTGTCGAGTTGTTTGCCCGGTAATCTAAGATCAAATCCATGGTTTGCCAAATTGGTCTTCCCCTCCAAAATTACAAATTAAATTGTTGAAGATGCAGCTATTATTCTTAGCATCATTCAAGGGTGTTGGTAGGGAAAAATATATTGTACGACTATTGAGTGTGCGCAATTACTGGAATTCATAATTATTCTCCATTCACGCATTTTAGTCGGCATTTTGATTGTTAATATACAGAGTATGATCATGTGTTTTTTAAGACGCTATAAATATTGCGGTACATCTACATGTATAAAGTAATAAGGAGTGGAATTTATACCTAATATGTACACCGATATGAGAAATTGGTGTGAAATTGAAAAATCCGGTGAGATTTTGGCCGGAAAAATGAAAGCGGCTTGATTTCACTTTATAGCAAAGTTAAGGGGGTTGTTTATGTTGGAGTATGTGTCCTCGACAATAATGCGATCACATGTTTAAATCTCATAATAAGAATGCATGAGGAAAAGTAATTTTTATTGTCAACTGATCCACATTAATCGGTAATGATTGGCTGACTAGAGTTTGACATTGCTGTCGTATGACGGTGGTGATCAGTTGATCCCTTAAGGTCATACCTCTAGGGTAACTGTGACACCCCCATACTCCAAGTGCCTTACCAGGACCACTTAAGGTATGAGAACGTCACCATCTCGGTTACCCGAGGCAATGATAATCAAATGACAATGAAGAAACATATTTAATTAGCAATATAGTTTAAAATGATTACATGTCCAAATACCAAAACTGCTAAAAGTGAAATACAATGTTCTCAAGTCCAAAAGTGCTAAACAACTAGTCCAAAACAGCGGAAGACTCTAAGACTGTATCGTGGTGACTCATCCGAGCTGACCCAAGCGTATCTTCTCATACCTGCTCAACAACTGCTCACCACCCCCGAATGGATCACCACAATTTTTAAAACAATTAACGGGGTCAGTACTAATTACACGAAAACAATGCCACAACGAAACAAGTACACAAACAGTTCAAACAGCTCAACACAACCCCAGTCTCCATCTCCAATCTCCACATAACTGACTACACACTAAAGTGTGTAGCCCTGCCAGAGTACCCATCGCAACAAGTACTCCTCGCCGCCAGTGGGAGACCGCAGCCGTTCCCACCTAAGCCCCGCTCATCTCCATCGAGCGATAAACCCATGTTCATTAATGTGCACATCCCCCTTGTGACGGGAACCACAAGGGGCGAATCAAGGGCGTGAAGCCACTTCCGCAAGTGACTCCACTCAGCCAGGGACGCACCCCGAAGATCACAGACAGATACAAACCAATCAACAGTAGAAAATCCACAACCAACTAGATCAACCAACATTATACGTAACCAATAGGCACAACAACAATCACCACATAATCATGTAACTAATACTGAGTAGGGAAACCCTACCTGGAACGCAAACACCGATAATAGACGATCAAGCAGCTAACTCAGAATCTCTCCTCAACGAATCCTCCTCCTATACATACATACATACAATCACAACCATATTCACATAAACCACCAGAACCCCCAAATCACCCAATTAGGGTTTAACCAACTTTAACAAAACAGTATAAAAATTATATGTAAAGCTTACCCTTGACTCAAGGATCAGAAAGGTGTAAAGAATGACGAAATCCGACACTCCTAGCTCCGGGATTTGCTAATAATGCGGCGAGGATGAAAGAACGTAACTCTTAATCGTCTCTTGAAAGTTTTTAGGTTGAAAAAGTGTTTTATGAAAAGTGACGGAAGTCTTATATACCAATCCGCATTATTAAAAAACCCGTCGAAAATCACCCGTCAACCGACTTACTTGATCGAGTAAGTCACTTACTCGATCGAGTGACCCTCACTTGATCGAGTGCCAAGCTTACTCGATCGAGTACCCATCAGACAGACTACTGTTTTGCGTAAAACCATACTTACTCGACAGAGTAAGCCCCACTCGATAGAGTACCCTAAGACCCATAAAACCGTAGTATTACAGTCTTCCCTCCTTAAAAAGAACTTCGACCCTGAAGTTCAAACCACAACAAAACAAAAACACACTAACACCAACCCCAGACAACAACATAAACAAAACTCGACACACAAAACTCCAAAACACACCTCCCAAAACAAAACTCAACCCGACTCAAAACAACTACTAACTATACCAAAACCCACATGAAACATCCAAAAACTCTATGCGACCATCTCCTACCCCTCTAAAAGAAACAAGGTTACGTCCCCGTAACCACACATACCTGATCAAAAAGAGACGGGTACCGCTCCCTCATAGCCTCTTCCGCCTCCCATGTAGCCTCCTTAACCTCATGGTTAGACCAAAGAACCTTAAGCAACACTGTCTCAACATGTCTAGTTTTCCTAACCTTTCGATCAAGAATCTGTTTAGGTACCTCAAGATAAGACAAAGACTCATCCAGCTCGATGTTCTCTACCTCTAACACATGTAATGGATCACTAACATACTTCCGCAGCTGAGATACATAAAACACATTATGCACTCTATCCAAGGCAGACGGTAAAGCTAACCGATAAGCAACCTCACCCACACGATCCAAGATCTCATATGGTCCTATAAACTTCTGGCTCAGCTTACCTTTCTTACCAAATCTCATGATCCCACGCATAGGAGACACTTTCAAAAGAACCTTGTCCCCAACCTGAAACTCTATGTCCCGGTGATGTAGATCTGCATAACTCTTTTGTCGATCCTGGGCCGCTTTCATCCTTTGCCTAATTAGCTTAACCTGTTCAACCATCTCCTGTACCATCTGTGGTGCCAAAATAACTGCCTCAGCACTATCATCCCAACAGACCGGACTCCTACATCTCCTCCCATATAAAGCCTCAAATGGTGCCATGCCAATACTGGTGTGATAGCTGTTGTTGTAAGAAAACTCAATCAAATCCAACCTCTACTCCCAGCTACCACCAAAATCCATAACACAAGCTCGCAACATGTCCTCTAAAGTCTTGATGGTCCTCTCCGTCTGGCCATCTGTCGCAGGATGAAATGCAATACTCATCTTTAAGGTAGTCCCCATCATCTCCTGCAACTCTTTCCAAAACCGTGATATGAACCTCGCATCTTTATCGGACACTATATCCTTAGGCACCCCATGCAAACGAACCACATGCTTCCTATAAGCCAAATCCAACTGTATCTTGGCCTAATTATCTTTCATCGGCACAAAGTGAGCTGATTTCATCAATCGGTCTACTATAACCCATATCATGTTATTACCCTGCTGACTTTTCGGCAAACCAACTATAAAATCCATAGAAATGGACTCCCACTTCCACTCAGGTACCTCAAGAGACTGAATCTTACCTTGTGGTCGTCTCTGTTCCCCTTTCACTCTCTGACAAGTCAAATAACGAGCCACGAACTCAGCTGTTTCCTTCTTCATCCCCGGCCACCAAAAGGTCTTCTTCAAATCCTTGTATAGCTTGTCACCGCCTGGATGTACCGAGTATGGTGTGAAATGAGCCTCTGTCATGATTATCTTTTTCAACTCCTCATCACTAGGAACACACCATCTCCCATAAAATCTCACACTACCATCTGTATGAATAGAGAATCTAGACATTGTCCCTTTCTCTACTCCAGCTCTCCACTCCTCAATCTTAGGATCCAAAGCCTGTTTCCTGCGAATATCATCATAAAGGCCCGGCTCCACTGTCAAATCCCCTCTAGCATCCTCTCTCTGGATCATATGTATCCCCATCTTCCCCACCTCATCTCTCAGCCTCATCAAAGACATAGCTGTGTATAGAGAATGCACACTCTTCCTGCTCAGGGCATCAGCAACCACATTAGCTTTCCCTTCATGATAAATGATATCCATGTCATAATCACCAATCAGCTCCATCCACCTCCTCTGTCTCATGTTCAACTCCTTTTGAGTGAAGATGTACTTGAGACTCTTGTGATCTGAAAACACCTTAAAGGTCGCCCCATAAAGATTATGCCTCCAAATCTTGAGAGCAAACACAACTGCACCCAACTCCAGATCATGTGTAGGGTAGTTCTCCTCATAAGGTTTCAATTGCCTAGAAGCATAGGCAATCACTTTCCCATTCTGCATCAACACACAACCCAACCCATTCTTTGAAGTATCTGTATACACCTCAAAGTTCTCACTCCCTTCAGGTAATGCTAATATTGGAGCTGTGGTCAAATGCTCCTTTAAGGTCTGGAACGCCATCTCACAACTTTCATCCCAACGAAACCTGTTCTCTTTCCTCATCAAAGTTGTCATAGGTCTAGCTATCTTGGAGAAATCCTTCACGAACCGCCGATAGTACCCTGCTAAACCCAAGAAACTCCTGATCTCTGCCACATTCTTTGGTGCTTCCCACTTGGTAACCGCCTCAATCTTTGCAGGATCCACAGCTACCCCTTTCTTTGAAATCGCATGTCCTAGAAAGGTAACTTCCTCTAACCAGAACTCACACTTAGACAACTTTGCATACAGCTGATGTTCTCGCAAAGTCTGCAACACTATCCTCAAATGCTCCTCATGCTCCTCCTTAGTCTTAGAAAAGACTAAGATATCATCTATAAAGACCACCACAAAACGATCCAAGAACTGACTGAAGACCCGGTTCATCAAATCCATAAACACGGCAGGTGCATTCGATAACCCAAACGGCATCACAACATACTCGTAATGACCATACCTCGATGTAAAAGCTGTCTTTGGTATGTCTTCCTCTCTAATCTTCACCTGATGGTAACCCGACCTCAAATCGATCTTGGAAAAGACTGCTGCACCGCTCAACTAATCAAACAAATCATCTATCCTTGGTAAAGGATACTTGTTCTTTACTGTTACTCTGTTCAGCTCCCTATAATCGATGCACAACCTCAAGCTCCTATCTTTCTTCTTCACAAACAAAACTGGTGCTCCCCATGGTGATACACTAGGTCTAATGTATCCCTTCTCAATCAGATCATCCAGCTACTTCCTTAACTCCTCCAACTCCTTAGGACCCATACGGTACGGTGCCTTAGAGATTGGTCCCGTCCCCGGTTTCAGCTCAACACTGAAATCTATCTCCCTCTTAGGTGGCAACCCCAGAATCTCCTCTGGAAAGACATCTGGAAACTCTCCCACCACTGGTATCTGCTCAACTGATGGACTCTCCACTCTATAATCTCTCACATGGCATAAGATCAACGGGCATCCCTTCCTCAGATAGGACTTCAAGGTCACTGCTGCAATCAACTTGACTTTGGGTTTGACAACAAACCCCCGATAAGACACACTAATCCCCTTAGGACCCCTCAAAGAAACCCTCTTTTGATGACAATCTATCTTAGCCTTATACTTACCCAACCAGTCCATACCAACTATCATCTCAAAACCCTCCAAAGGAAACTCTAATGAGATCCCTTTGGTAGGTCAACCCGCCCAACTATCATAGACACATCTCTATACAACCGCCCACAAGATACAGACTCACCAGAAGGTATAAAAACTTCCTCTCTTACGGACTCATACTCACTCAAACCCAACTGTTTAGGATGACTCGACGATACAAACGACTGTGACGCTCCCGAATCAAACAAAACAAAAGTAAAAACTCCATTAACAAGGAATGTACCGGTGATAACGTGAGCATCGTCCTCAGCTGCTTTCTTCTCCATCATAAACAGCTTGCCACTAGTCTTCTGTCCACCTCCCTGGACAGTACTAGCTGAGGTAGATGGCTTAGCGGTGACCCCGGTTGTTGTTGTTGTTAAATTCTTGGTCTCGGTATGAATTACCGCTATGTGCGGTTAGCCCCACCGTTATTGTTACTCGACCACCCCTGTTGTTCCACGACCCGGTGGCTGTTATTACTAGCATAGCTGCGAAAGACCCTGAGAAAAACTCCCCTGTGACGGTCTCTGGAAACCCCCACTTATAGCACTGGTGCACCCATGCCTCTTGTGGCCCATACCGCCACAGTTAAAACAAGTCATACCCCAACTGCTACTACCACTTCCCCGACCATGCCCAAAGGAAGCCCCAGCACTAAACCCCGAACCCGATTAATATGCCTTTGCCTGGTTATGGCCACCCTTCTTGTAAATGGATTGACCACCTCCCTCACTCTCTGCTTTCCTCTTCTCAGAGTCCCTCTCCTTAGTCATCTCAACTAACCTCTCAGCCCTCCCAGCACGCTCATAGACCTCCTTCACATCCGTAAGGGCTCCCACCGGTAACTTCTCCATAATCTTGGGGGTCAACCCCTTCTCAAACCTCAATGCCAAGTTCTCTTGGCTCAGCCCCATGTCCTCAGCATACCTAGACTTCTCATTAAACTTATGGTAGTACTCAGCAACGGTCATCTCAGAGGTCATATTAAAATCATCAAACTCTCCCCTCAGCTTACTACGCACATGTTCAGGCACAAACTCACGCCTCATCGCTTTCTTGAACTCATCCCAAGGTATCGCAGGTAACCCCAGTTTTAGATATATATCCAAAGCACTCACCTTTACCTTGTCCCACCACTCATCGGCTGCCTCCCTCAAGTAGAACGCAGCCTGTTCCACTCGAAGCTCATCTGGGCAATGAACCAGATTGAGTATATTCTCCATCTCTCTGTGCCAATTATCCAGTAATATTGGCGCCCCTGTCCCCTTATACTCCTTAGGGTTGAACCTCGATATGTGAATGCTGATCTTGGAAGGATCAACATCTCTATCCTTTCCCACCCTTTTCAAAGCCTCTGTGAGAGCATCCTGGTGCTCCAACATCTTTACTATGTCATCAAAGGTCATACGCGCAGCTCTAGCATACAACGCGGTTCTCTTTGGCGGCATCTTGTAACTAGATAAGAGAAAGGTAAACATAAACACACATATCCCACATCTCAAACATGGATATAACCCGCACATAACCTACTCGATCGAGTCCCTTAACCCACTCGATCGAGTTGAGGTCACTCGATCGTGTTGCCCCCTCCACTCGATCGAATGCCTCGACTCCAGAACCTGACCAGAAGGCTCCCAAAAACGTACTCGATCGAGCTGACTACCCACTCGATCGAGCCGACCCTACTCGATCGAGTGCCACCACCTACTCGATCGAGCGCCCAAAAACTTACTTCTGCCCAGGAAACAAAAAACTACCTACTCGATCGAGCCACACCCACTCGATCGAGCCTCTCACCTACTCGATCGAGTGCCCCCCACTCGATCGAGTCATGCAGACTCGTATACACTACCCGCATGTTCAACTCACACTCCCAACTTTCTATACTCTTAGCAAAACGACAACAACAACATATGTACTTACGCATCAATTTATATATATAACAACAAAACACTTTTCATAAATCTAACATGCCACATTATAAATTAAACATCATGCTTTCAATCAATCCACATACGACTCATGTCATCATCATCCTTCAATTCATATCTCCCATCCTCCACATGCATACATCCACCGATTCACACCACATACTACTATATAGATATGCAAAGCACAAGAATAACACATAACGATCCCGAAACATACCCCATGTGACCTGTTCAAAATTTGTAGGGCGAGTTCACGACTTTAGGACGTCTCCCAAGCCTTTGCATTAGCTCCTACAACTTCTACCCCGAGTTCATTTTAATTTGACTCCCTATGTTCATTAGGTTCATTGGTTACAGGTTTCAGGATCGCCGCTCGGATACCACTTTGTGACAGCCCCATACTCCAAGTGCCTTACCAGGACCACTTAAGGTATGAGAACGTCACCATCTCGGTTACCCGAGGCAATGATAATCAAATGACAATGAAGAATCATATTTAAATAGCAATATAGTTTAAAGTGATTACATGTCCCAAAGCCAAAACTGATAAAAGTGAAATACAATGTTCTCAAGCCCAAAAGTGCTAAACAACTAGTCCAAAACAGCGGAAGACTCTAAGACTGCATCGTGGTGACTCATCCCAGCTGACCCAAGCGTATCTTCTCATACCTGCTCAACAACTGCTCACCACCCCCGAATGGATCACCACAATTTTTAAAACAATTAACGGGATCAGTACTAATTACACGAAAACAATGCCACAACGAAACAAGTACACAAACAGTTCAAATAGCTCAACACAACCCCAGTCTCCATCTCCAATCTCCACATAACTGACTACACACTAAAGTGTGTAGCCCTGCCAGAGTACCGATCGCAACAGGTACTCCTCGCCGCCAGTGGGGGACCGAAGCCGTTCCCACCTAAGGCCCGCTCATCTCCATCGAGCGATAAACCCATGTTCATTAATGTGCACATCCCCCTTGTGACGGGAACCACAAGGGGCGAATCAAGGGCGTGAAGCCACTCCCGCAAGTGACTCCACTCAGCCAGGGACGCACCCCGAAGATCACAGACAGATACAAACCAATCAACAGTAGAAAATCCACAACCAACCAGATCAACCAACATTATACGTAACCAATAGTCACAACAACAATCACCACATAATCATGTAACTAATACTGAGTAGGGAAACCCTACCTGGAACGCAAACACCGATAATAGACGATCAAGCAACTAACTCAGAATCTCTCCTCAACGAATCCTCCTCCTATACATACATACATACAATCACAACCATATTCACATAAACCACCAGAACCCCCAAATCACCCAATTAGGGTTTAACCAACTTTAACAAAATAGTATAAAAATTATATGTAAAGCTTACCCTTGACTCAAGGATCAGAAAGGTGTAAAGAACGACGAAATCCGACACTCCTAGCTCCGGGATTTGCTAATAATGCGGCGAGGATGAAAGAACGTAACTCTTAATCGTCTCTTGAAAGTTTTTAGGCTGAAAAAGTGTTTTAGGAAAAGTGACGGAAGTCTTATATACCAATCCGCATTATTAACAAACCCGTCGAAAATCACCCGTCAACCGACTTACTCGATCGAGTAAGTCACTTACTCGATCGAGTGACCCTCACTCGATCGAGTGCCAAGCTTACTCGATCGAGTACCCATCAGACAGACTACTGTTTTGCGTAAAACCATACTTACTCGACAAAGTAAGCCCCACTCAATAGGTTACCCTAAGACCCATAAAATCGTAGTATTGCAGTAACATTCTTAATTGATTAATTAATTAATTGTATGTTGATACAAGTTAATTAATTCCTTAAAATTGAACAAATGATTTTGTGAGTGAGAATTCGTATCTTATTGTAATTCGATTAAATAAGATTCGGTCTAAGTAATTTAAATTGTTTTATTACTTAGGTATATTTATTGTTTATGAAACAATTAAAATAAGAATGAATGGTTTATTATAAATACAAGTTGTTGTGATTTATAATTATATGACCCATTTTAAGTACTTGTAATCATGAATTACTAGTTAATTTTTGTATGTGATTTATTTTGTTTATATAATGATTTTTAATAAGTTAAAAATGCATTATTAAGAAACATGTCTAGTAACATGTCCAATATGTCACACTACACAAATTGACAATTGACAAACTTAAAATGGACCCATTTTATCTATGTGTGCCGTGTAAATGAGGAGTATAGGGGATGGTTGTGCTTTGTTCATTTAACTAAAGGGAACACAATCATACCCTACTAATCATAGGGTTGCATGCCTAGACTCTTGAGAAGATCAACTTGAAAAAGCATTGGGCACTCTTCCCCTATACCACCCGGCCACCCTATGTAAAAGATGAGAAGTTTTTCTCTTCTTATTCATTATTCATTCTTACAAATAATTATATTGATAATTTTTCCATATTCTCTCTAGATCTTGTGAAGAACTAATAAGAAAGAAAAACTCAAAATCACTAATATTATTCCACCATTACTAGAAGTAGTATACAACAATATTAGTTAAAATTTTAAGGGCTCATATTCTAATTTCTAGTATTTAAATTAGCATATGAATTAAGGGTGATTACCTTGGTACAATTCCTTGAGGAGTAGATCCTACCATTGGATCTAAGGTTTTTTTTGGAGCACTAGAATTTTCTTAAGAAGACTAATTAGGAAGGTGTCCAATTAGTATATCCTTTCGGCCCTCAATGTAAGTAGACCGATTTTCTTCTTACTTTGTATTTTATTGTTATGCATGCATAAGATCTAATTAGTTTATGACTAAACTAAATTAATAAAGTTATTAGAAGTGTCTAATAAGAGGTTACTGAATCTTTCAATTGGTATCAGAGCAATGGTTGTTGCATGCATAATCGGTCATTGTTTTTCCGAGTTAAAATGTTAACATATAAAACTTGAAATTTGTGATTTATGAGGATAAATATCACGAAATTTTTGCATGAATAACATTCTGGTCCTAAATTGATTTTAGGGCATTTTTGATGATTTATGGTATAAATATTGCTCTTTAATTTATTTTTAGTATTTTTATTACATTTTATTTGGTAAAATGACTTTTAAATACTAAAATATGTTAGACTATGATTCTGACCTTGAAATTTTAACACGACCTCACATGCATATTTTACTTATTGTATGTAAAATTTCGTATAAAATTGTTTTATATTGCATGTTTTATGATTTTTACATGATAAAAATGGATTAAATGGAGGTATTTTGGTTAAAATTAGTTAGACTTCGTTTCTACCTATGAAATTTTAGTATGTTATCACATGTAATATTTACACACTGTATGTAAATTTTGAGGTAAAATGGTTTTATTTTGCATGATTTATGATTTTTAGATGTAAAAATCATTTAAATATTGACTATTTTAGCAAAAATAGCTAAAATAAATTTTATGGCATGAAATTTTTTCCCAAAGTTGTATATATGATATGAACATCAGATCTAAAGTTGCATGTCAAATTTCATTTGATTTGGATGTTTATTGATTTTTATATTGTAAAATTGATAAATAGCAACTTTAAATAGTCATAATTGTAAATTCGATTTTTGGGCTTGAAAATTTGTCATTTCCAAGTTATAGAAATTTATATAGAGTATCCAAAATTTTAATTTTGATTTTTTACATAATTTTATGTTTAATTTGGAATTAAGGGGTTAAAGTTACGTATTATGCGATTTATTTGTGAAATAAGTTGAATATATTTTGTGGGCAATTTTTTATTAAAATTTTGCAATGTTGAGAATTTTCAGAATATACAAAATTATGATTTTGAAATTTTCGAATTTTTATGACTTATTGGGAATTATTTCTTTATTATTATGAATAAAAGTGTTTAAAGAGCAATAATAAAATATCAAGTTGAATTATTGTCAAATATTTAGTGAAAACGGTTGGGGTAATTAACTTGGACATAGATTTAATTTATGTAATATTGTGTGATTTTAATAAGTTAATAATTAATAATAATTCTTGCTGAAGTAACTAACTCTATGGAATTTACTTTTCATCCTCTATGTAGATCACTTAGGTTGACTCATCTGTGCTTTGCAGATGATCTCCTAATGTTCTGCAGAGGTGACAGGACCTCTATCATAGTTATTCTTAGAGCCTTTGCTACCTTTTCCATGGCCTCTGGGTTGGTAATGAATAGTGAGAAATCTGATATTTACTTTAATGGGATGAGAGATGAGGAGGTTCACTATATACTTAACATTTCTAGCTTTAGAGAGGGACATTTCCCTTTTAGATACCTAGGGATACCTATCTCTCATAAAAGAATGGCCATAGGAGATTGTTCAAGGCTAGTGGATAAAGTGGTAATGAGAATTAGAGGATGGGGTGCCAGGAAGCTTAGCTATGCTGAAAGACTGGTCCTTGTTCAAGCTGTTTTGACTCAGTTGCATAATTTCTGGGCTCGTATTTTTCTTTTTCCTGTGACTGTTCTGGACAGAATTGAGAGGATCTGCAGGAATTATTTGTTGGGAGGTTCAGAGCAGTTCCATAAAATGCCTAATGTTGCATGGGAGAAAATTTGCAGAGACAGGAAACATGGGGGACTTGGAATTATGCACGGCAGGAATTGGAATCTGGCTATGCTAGGTAAATTTGTCTGGTGGTTGGTGTCCAAGGCTGACCATATGTGGATTAAATGGGTTAACCATATTTACATCAAAGGGCAGGATTGGCTTACCTATACACCTCCTATTCATTCAAGCTGGTCTTGGCGGATGATCTGCAAAACTAAGGACAAAATGAAAGATAGTTTCTGTACCGGTTTTTGGAATGAGCAGAATATTTACTCAGCTGCTAAGGGGTACACTTGGCTGCAAGGTAGTCAGATTAAAGTGCCTTGGTATCCTCTGATTTGGAACAAAGTTAACTCTCCTAAACATGCCTTCATTGGCTGGCTTGCTGTCCAGCAGAACCTCATGACCAAAGATAGACTTCTCAAATATGGGATTATTACTGATGGGAGATGTGATCTATGTTTGAATCATATTGAGACTCATCAACATATTTTATATGAATGTGTGTTCAGTGCAATGTGCTGGAGTGCTCTGAAAACTTGGGTGGGGATCAATATGCCTAATGTGGGCATTTTGGAGTGGAGCATACATTGGCTTGCAGGTCACTGATGAAGAAACAGATAGTCTTTGATGCTATTCTTGCGTTGATATATCATATATGGCATGCACGGAACTTATGTAGAGTCGATCTCAGGGTTCCACGGCCTGCTCTGGTTGTTGCTAAGGTAAAAACTGATGTTCAGCATCGTGGACAATGTATTACATGGGGGACTAAATTCCAACAGATGGTTTGGACACCGTGGACTAGTTTGAGTTAATGTATAAGTCAGATGGTGTCATAATGTTTGATGTATTGGTGACTATGTACTCCAAACTTTTATAATTATTCTAATATAATTCACATTTCACCAAAAAAAAAACAAGTTAATAATCGCAACTATCCATAAAACCGGACCAAATATACGATATTAGCTTAAATAGGGCGATTTGGCACATCACATGGCATGTTTCATACATATATTAATGCTGCAATTTTAGTATGAATGTCATGTTTTATTTTTATTTAATTTTGAATTATGTAATTTATACTTAGTATGGCTTTAGTTTTTAATTGATATTTCCCGAAATGAATGGGGATATCGATTCGGTTGTAACTAATGTGATCTCGTATCACTTTTATTATTATTTTTGTTTTTGTTTTTATAATGTATAAAGTAGAAAAGCTATGTAATTTATTTATCCCGGAGATCCTTGAAGACGGTGCCATTCGGAAAGGCGTTCCGATAAAGATGGTGTTGCCTTGGAGTGCGTGCCAAATCAAGTTCAAGGGACCAAAGGAGTTGGTTTCTGAATTTGTAAATAGTTTATTAGATTTACTATTTTAGGAAGGCCATACTAGGATTTTATTGCTTTGCTTTGCATTTGTTTTATATGTTTGCATGCATAGCCAAATCGTCATAACTACACATGCATATTATGTTTTATCGAGTCTTCGACCGTGTCAATTATAATTATCGTAGTTCACCGCATTAGTTCACTTAAAACAAGATAGATAATAAATTGACAAGACCTCTCACTAAATAATAATTGAGAATTAGCCTTACCAAATAGTAGAACCATGATTCCCAATTTCATAAGGAAGTAGGCTCGGCTCACCGGGGTGCTAAATTTGTTACGTTGGGTAAGTGGGTAGTAAATTGTTATTACATCGAAATTTGGATTGAGCTCAACGGAAGTATTCGCGACTGTAGCCGCATGTGTTCCGGGCTTAAGATAAATATTAAAGTAATTTTATCGACCGAGAGTTCTAGAAGTAGATTCGATTAAAGAGTTAATCCACCGAATTATATTGATTAGGGATGAATCGGCTCATCGTGCCCGAGTTAATATGAATTTGGATCTCGGGATCATTTATAATAGTTGGGTAGAGGTCACTATATAAATGCTTAAAACTTGTTTAAAATGTTTACAAGTATTATTAAAACGATAAATATTTATTAATTTCCTTCACTTCTTTTTGTAGTCAATATTGTTTTCTCAATTGCAATGACAACTCCAAATTCATCCACCAACACTAGCTCAAACACTCTCACCAATGTTTCTTGGCTCCGATCCTTCATGGATCGTTGTAAATTAGAAAAGAATGGGTCCAACTTCGCCGATTGGGATGCACAACTCCGTTTGGCCGCGGAGGGTGACGACAAGCTTCGTTACCTCACCGAGGTCTCTCCCGCCACACCTACCGCAAGGTCTACTCCCGCCGCTAGGCAAGCCTATGAGACTTACCAAAAGGAGTCGGCCGCGATAAAAAATGTGTTGATCTTCTCTATGGAGGCCGATCTCCAAAGAAGTGCTATAAAGATTAGCACCACATATGAGATCTATACGAAGCTTGTGACCATGTTTTCACAAGCTCCAAGGATCATACAATATGAAGCGGCATCCGCATTTTTTGATCTCAATATCAAGGAGGGCAAAAACGTTAGCCCTCATGTGCTCAAGTTAATGGAGCATGTTGAGACTTTAAAAATACAAAAGGTAGAAATTCCCGAGGAACTCATCATTGACCGAATTCTTCATTCCTTGAACAAGGTTAAGGCATATGTACAATTCAGGGTGAATTTTAATATGCAAAACTTGAAAGTTTCCCTCGATGAATTGCACAAAATGCTGGTGCAAGCCGAGAGGGACATGAGGCTAAATGTTAGTACCACCAAGGATGTGCTCAACATTAATCAAAAGAGCAAAGGAAAATTTAAGAAAGGTGGCAACAAGGGAAAGAAGCCAACTCCCAACAAGGGCAAAGGGAAGGCTTTTGAAGCTAGCTCCTCTAAGTCCAAAAGGGGTGCCTCCTCCGAGGACAAATGCCACTATTGTAATGGTATTAGACATTGGAAGAGGAATTGTCCAAAGTATCTTGGCGATATCAAAGCTGGAAAGATTGTTCCAGTGGGTAAATAACTATCCCTATCTTTTTGTTTCGATCTCAACTTTGGTATTTTGATACAAGCTGTGATGATCACCCTTTTTATTGTAATTAGGGCATCCTAGCATGGACAAAGGCAAAGAAAAACAAGCCTAGAAGATCTTGAGGGAAGCTATATGTAGCCGCCCATGGTGCTAGATCTATGGAAGCTTGGCCTTATTTTGCTTTGTCTTTATTATCGTGTTGTATTTTGGCTTTTAGAACTCCTTTTAATTTCCTCGTTCGACTTGGAAATTTGTTTGTTTCCTTTAAACAATGGTTGTATTTTGGATATTGGTGACTTGGTTTGCATCCCAAGTCACTCCACTCCACTTATCGTATCACTTGTTCTAAAAGTTGTTATCATACACTACTTGCATCGAGAAACATAAGATTATATCGACTTAAATTGATCATGTAGACAAATATAATGATTGAATCATTATATGTCCATAAGCTATGAATTCGATTCTCCTTATGCGATTGTGACTAAAAGTCACAACTTATTTATGTAAGATCAATTATGAAGTTATGTTGAGTTATTGAACTCACATTAGGGAACGTTACCAACCCTATTTGATACACCTATCAAATTTGAATCGTCTAGTCTAAATTATCTTTTCAATATGTCTCAAATATATCACTATAAGTTGACATGTGAAATGTTTTCCTCCTTCACCATCATTGTTTGTGGCTCAAAAGCTATCTTTGGAGAAATTAAGTGCATTTTTCCTTAAGGTAGAGTGGGAGTGAATTTAGCCACAAACCTTGACTAGATGGGATCTACGTGAGGAGACCAAAAGAAGATGTTCTTAGGTATGGGATCTACGTGAGGAGACCAAAAGAAGATGTTCTTAGGTTAGACTCTTGACGTGAGGAGACCAAAAGAAAGTGTTCTTAGGAAAAATTGAGACTTATGAAAAGACGAAAGAAAATGTTCTTGGAAAATAAGATTTTGATCTATGAAGTGGATATACCTAGAGATTTTAAAATTCGACATTTTACTTAAGAGCCTTATGAAACTAAAATGGTATCTATGCAAGTAAATGGATTTATTTGAGATTGTTGAGACCAATCCAAAGCAAATAGAAATTTATGATTAAGAGTTGCATAGAGAGGCATGTTGATGTCTACGAAAGCTAAGTTAATTGTTAACTATGCTAAAGATTCAAATCATTGCTACATCTCATTTTGGAAATGAATAAGTTAGATATTAAAACCTCTTTCCAAATGGGTATTTAGAAAGGGATATGTGAAGGACATATTTGTATGGTTTTAAATAATACTTAGAAAAGCAATGATTATTCCAATTCATGTAATGTTTCGAATGAGTTGTTGTCAAAAATGAAACATGTGGAATTGAGTGGGAGTCAGTGACAGTCATGTTTAGACATGAAGATTAGTGGGAGCAATCATCATTCATGAATTGCATAACATATTACTCATTGGGAATGACGAGCAAATACTGTCTTTCATAAAGAAGTATTTAGGTTTTCAATTCTGGATGATATTGGACATTATGTGAATCTATTAAAACATGGGATGTTGGATTGGCACTTAGATGGGTATCTTATGTTGATAATGATCCTTCATCTTAATGATATCAACAAGTTAAGTAGGTTATTCATATCGATGAATATGGAATTACCATGATAGAGTCATGGTTATTTGCTGCACCTAAGAACTGTTGTCTACATGAAATTGATTACTAATGTTTCCGCCATTAGTACAATCATGTATGCCATAATGCACATGTCCTAGATGAATCACATGCTTGGAGCATGATAAGTCGATAACAAGTTAACCAATATGAGAGTCATTGGTAAGCCTCAAGGAACCGTCATGAATTCTCAAGGAGAACTAATGGTCTGTTCTGGAGTTTGGAAGTATACTAAGTTGTGTGTTAAGAGGATACACAAGCTCAAGTTTCCGAACTCATTAGGATTTATGAAAATCCTAGGCAGATTATTGACATAAGGAGTAAGAGACTAGAAAAGTGTATTTTATTGTCATCCATTGCAAGATCCTACAAAATGAACCTGAGTAAGTTGTGATTAGGTGGTGTACCTTGAAGACTATGAGTAGTGTTATCCACCGAAACCCGCATCACAAGTCATATGATGAGAGTAAGAGCTTCTTTCAAGTTAAAGAGCCTCAGTCTAGTTCAAAGTCTAGATGTGTACTCAATAAAGTTTATGCTATTAGAAATAACATGAAATTGAAGGAAATCGCAATACGTAAAGTTTGAACTATTGGGCACATGGTATGTTCACAAGCTAAACTTTTATTGCATTAGGGAAGTGTATAAATACACTTATGATTATGAGACATAGATTAGTAATATGGTATTGAATACTCGTATGTAATAATCACATTTATCGTTTGAGTTATCATTAATTCATCTTGTAACCTTGTTACATCCAAATGGGTTGTTGAGACAATATTGAACCCCATTAAAGTGAACTGGATTAACATAGTATTTGCCCCTAGTCACTTATATGAGGTGACATCTCAAAGCGACTGGAGTGGGATGCGATTGATGGCAATTTCAAGTGCCATAGAGTCATGAGAGATGACTTGTCGATCACATAGGCAGGCTGTATGGGACACTCTGTCGGGCTAATGACCGCTTATAGAGTTCTAGAAATTTTTATAGCCTGGTCGTGGCGAGAGCTACTATAGTATTCTTATGAGTCGATTCTTTGACTAAAGACTGTTCGCCTAAGATGGCACAGTTTCAGAGTGACTTTGATTCATGTTCTATGACCTTCGTAATTGGGGTCAAATGGGCATGTTTTGGGTCATGATGAGCTGTGGCTATTCGAAGGGAAGAGTGCAATAGGAATTGTCCATCCCTATCAGGGTTATATTATATCTCAAGGCCACTCGAGGAGTAATGAACTGGAAATGCGTGGCCACGCTCGGAAGTTATCTACGGTAGATAATTCCGGTCAGACATTTATTCTCCAGATCGAGGAAACCACTCATGATATGATCAAATGCAAGTACGACCTGCAAGATACCTTGCATTGAGTGGGAGATAGTAATAGGACAAGAGAATTGGTGACGCACACTTGTCGCGGACAAGTGGGAGATTGTTGGAGTATGTGTCCTCGACAATAATGCAATCACATGTTTAAATCTCATAATAAGAATGCATGAGGGAAAGTAATTTTTATTGTTAACTGATCCACATTAATCGGTAATGATTGGCTGACTAGAGTTTGACATTGTTGTCGTATGACGGTGGTGATCAGTTGATCCCTTAAGGTCACACCTCTAGGGTAACATTCTTAATTGATTAATTAATTAATTGTATGTTGATACAAGTTAATTAATTCCTTAAAATTGAACAAATGATTTTGTGAGTGAGAATTCGTATCTTATTGTAATTCGATTAAATAAGATTCGGTCTAAGTAATTTAAATTGTTTTATTACTTAGGTATATTTATTGTTTATGAAACAATTAAAATAAGAATGATTGGTTTATTATAAATAAAAGTTGTTGTGATTTATAATTATATGACCCATTTTAAGTACTTGTAATAATGAATTACTAGTTAATTTTTGTATGTGATTTATTTTGTTTATATAATGATTTTTAATAAGTTAAAAATGCATTATTAAGAAACATGTCTAGTAACATGTCCAATATGTCACACTACACAAATTGATAATTGACAAACTTAAAATGGACCCATTTTATCTATGTGTGCCGTGTAAATGAGGAGTATAGGGGATGCTTGTGCTTTGCTCATTTAATTAAAGGGAACACAATCATACCCTACTAATCATAGGGCTGTATGCCTAGACTCTTGAGAAGATCAAATTGAAAAAGCACTGGGCACTCTTCCCCTATACCACCCGGCCACCCTATGTAAAAGATGAGAAGTTTTTCTCTTCTTATTCATTATTCATTCTTACAAATAATTATATTGATAATTTTTCCATATTCTCTCTAGATCTTGTGAAGAACTAATAAGAAAGAAAAACTCAAAATCACTAATATTATTCCACCATTACTAGAAGTAGTATACAACAATATTAGTTAAAATTTTAAGGGCTCATATTCTAATTTCTAGTATTTAAATTAGCATATGAATTAAGGGTGATTACCTTGGTACAATTCCTTGAGGAGTAGATCCTACCATTGGATCTAAGGTTTCTTTGGAGCACTAGGTTTTTCTTAAGAAGACTAATTAGGAAGGTCTCCAATTAGTATATCCTTTCGGCCCTCAATGTAAGTAGACCGGTTTTCTTCTTACTTTGTATTTTATTGTTATCCATGCATAAGATCTAATTAGTTTATGACTAAACTAAATTAATAAAGTTATTAGAAGTGTCTAATAAGAGGTTAATAAATCTTTCAGTTTACTCCAAATCAAACTTAAGGGGCTTAATCTCACGTTGAAGTAAACTTACGGGGGTTGTTTACCACTTTCGCGATTTGTAAAATGTGGGTACACATTGCAACATGACAAGCACAACTAAAGGTGCATATAAAGGGGTTAAGATATTCTGTTAGAAAATATGATGGAAAAGAATAAGTTAGATGGGAATGAATCAAGACCGTCGTCGCCAAACCAGTGGATAGGTCTGGGTTTATAATGCCAGATACATGAGGGACATGGTATAAGTTCAAAACACAAGTTCAAGTCACTCTTGTCTTTCAGATTCGTTCACTTGATTTAAAAAAACTTCGTCGATTTTTAAGTTTGATTTAAGTTAATAAAATTGCAGCGGAATTAACGTCTTTTTGTATTTATATTTTGTAAGAATTTAACGGAATAACAAGGATATGACGTGGATAAACTCTCCTTCCTCGCAAGAAATTCGAAGATATACACGAATGGGTTGTATGACTCTCACCTCGCAATAGTTGAATCACACTCAAATCTCTACCTCGTAAGGATGAAATAAAGAACTTATAACTCGCAAGCAATAAGCACAAACAAGAACTCTTGTATTAATTCTGAAAATTGGATGCCTAAAACTGAATACATAACTCCCTATTTATACTAAACAATACCGACATATAGATTTCCTTAAAAGATTTAGGAAACACGCGTAAAACAGCTCCTCTAAGATTAGGAAACCGATTTCTATATGACACAATTGCCTTATTTTTTGTCTCTACTGAAATTAGGAAAGAAACAACAACTAACTTAAACTAATTAGGAAACTAAATTTAGGAAACTAAGAACAACACAACTCTTTATTCCAGCTATCACTTGGTTTTGACAGCTTCTTGAAACCGTGTAGATCACGTTACTTGTTGACCAAGTAAGAGTAGCGTGTTGCTCAAGTAAGGAAGTCTAGGAAACCGTGTTGCCTACTCCTCATCGTTGCTCTTCCATGCTATCATATTCACTAGACTCGAGCTTATTTTGATCCTTTAAAATATCAGGGATACATTTCGACTTCATTTTCATTGGTCTCTAATGCTGCCGCATCATTCTCCCCTTCTTTTAAAAAAAAATTTGTCCTCAAATTTTGAAGATACGTGAGACCACCAAGATAAAAAACGAACCTTTCAAATTTAAACATGATAATATCTATGATCCTATGTAGTGTTCCCGTGAACTCTCCCAAAGCAACAATCAGCATGCAACTTCTAGGACCATTTCCTTTGTTGTTAAGCCAATATCCTTCAAACCATCCTTTCTTGTGCTTTCCACCCAACCTCCCTCCTTGTACAACTTTACCAAAATCAAAATTAAACTTACTTGGTATAGCAAATTCATCATGAGTATCCATATGAATCGAATTCAACAAGAAATAAGAATTTCCACCATATAGCTTCATGTCAATGTATTTATCAATTGGTGATTGATACGGTTTCTTAATGTGAGAATCCAAACTAATGTTATTGTCCAAACACTCATCATCAAAGATTGGCATAAGATTAAGATCATCATGATTTGCATCGTCATTCATTTCCACGTCAGTTGCATCAAAAAGTTCTTCCACGTGAACTTCATCCCAAGCTTCAACAAATTTTACGTCAAAAACAATTGGTAGGTTAGGATCAAATAACAAAGTATCCTCTATATGAGGTTCCTCCTCAAAAGTAAATAAGTCATCTTCAATCACATCTTCTTCGTGATCAACTTCATCTAATGGCTCGACAATATAGGTGACAATCTCATTTTCCTCCTTTACATCATAATTCGGAATCTGACAGTCTTCTGAACTGTACGTTTGGACAAGTTCATGCATCATCTTTGCCACGTCTTCTACATGTTTCACTTCTTGTTCCTCGTGAATGATATCAAACGACTCAATTTTGTCTCTTGTTTCTTTATTTCACAAGATTGATTATATCAGCGTTCTCACTTTTCATATTTAGATGAAAGATGATCAATTCTTCTTCTTCTTCTTACGTCCTCTAACAACAATTCTTCCTCATATTCCTCTCACTTCTTCAATGCTTGTTTGAGTTTTTTTTTCGAGACATGGCAGCATCAGGACAAACGATAAACTCAACTCCTAAGATAGATCTATTGAGAAATAAATCTAAACCCAGGCTCTGATACCAATTGGATGTAAAACTTTGTCGATTTTTAAGTTTGATTTAAGTTAATAAAATTGCAATGGAATTAACGTGTTTTTATGTTTATATTTTGTAATAAATTAACGAAATAAAAAGGATATGACGTGAATAAACTCTCATTCCTCGCAAGAAGTTCGAATATATACACGAATGAGTTGTATGTCTCTCACCTCGCAAGGATTGATTACAAAGACCCTTATTTATAGTACTCAATATTACCATAAACAAACAATACAATAATTTGGAAATTATAATATGACAATTACCTTAACTAGGATTAGGAAAGTAATAGGCTTTCCTAAACTTATTAAGAAATTAAAAATAACTTGACTCGGATAAGGAAACTAATAATTAGACTCTATGTAGGAAAGTAACTTAAGATCTATTCCAATTGAGCTTCCAACTTGTACTCACGTCATTTTTGTCACCCGCGTAAGAATTGGACAACTCAACTTAAAATGACCATATCTCCTTCGTTACTTAACCAAATAAACCGTGTGACCGCTCGTTGGAAAGCTAACATCATATACTTTCATCTCCAACAATAATCACACCAAAAATAGCCATATTTTCGGAGATATGAGCTTTTAAATTGATAGGTTGTCGTAGTCTACCAAACAATATTTATCACCCAACAAACAACTTAACAAGTAGTAAGTAGGGGTCGAACCCAAAGGACGGTTAACTTTAAAATTGATTAAATTGTAATGTTTAGTAAGGTGATTGCAATATAGTGTCAAGGGTGTTACAATTGATTGGTATGAGGTGAGTTTAACCATTATAACTAAAACAATTGAAATAAAATGTAAACTAATGAAAACAAAAGCATGTAAAGTAAATGAGGGTGAAATCAATAAGATAAAAGTTCTAGGGTGTCATGGGTTCATAAGGGTGATCAAATGGTAAATCGAAAGGGTATGAGTTTGGTTTGGTCAAGGTCATGGTATAGTAGAGTCGGAACTTTTTGTCATGCGACTCATAGGTCGAATCGGGTTAGCTTCCGCGTACACCCGGTTTTCCCACTAACTTAGTTCATGGTCTAACAATCCGCGAGGTTTTCGATCTTACGGGTTTTGTTGAATAGGTCGAGGGAATCATGCTAGGTTGTCAATCAAGCATTTCATCAAATATCACATGTGCACTAGGCTAGAACTTACAACAACAATTTAGTCAACCAAATTAACTCATGAAGTTTGGATCTACCCTTTAATCATTCTACCTAATCCCCCATTAACCCTAGTTAGAAGACTACTCATTCATTATCATGTTGATCACGCAAATAATGTTGTCAAGCATCATATCAGTAGTAAACATGATGAACAAAGTAAGTAAATAACAAAGATTAACAAGAAATAAAGTAGAGATTAATAAATTATACCAAACTTTAAGGAGATGAACAATAATTATGAAGAATAAAATAGAAGAAACCCTTCGATTAATGAAGAATTGCCACCTTCTTCAATTACAACCCAAGAATTCTTCAATAACAAGACTAGATATAAGAATTATTGTGGAAAGATTAAGCTAATTGAAAGGTTAAGGTGCTGATTAAAGTAGTTGTTCCAAATTATCCCTCTAATAATGTATATAAACCTTAATGAAATGAGAGGTATTTACAAGGATAATTAAGTAAATATACTTATAATCCGAAAGCGAGGATACAGTGCCCCGCCCGGGCTATGGCACAACCCGGACGGGTTGGTAGTAGAACATGGGAACTCTGCCTGAGAACTCGCCTGGGCTGGAGTGTTGCTCGCCCGGGTCGGTGGTTAACCCGACCGGGTGGCTTTGGTGCTCGGCCGGGCTGATGCCGTTGATGCCCATTCCTTCGTTTGCTGGCCCAAGATCCGTGGAGATGGCCCAAGGTCGTGAGGCCTGTATTCTTTAGCCTCAAAATCTTGCTACAGCCTTTAGTTTTCGTCTCCTCTTTATGCTTGGTCATCAGTGCCGTCAAATTAGCTCCCAAATGCTCCATAAATGCGTGATGTCCGCCTATTTTGCTTCCTTTCCTACAAATGGGCTAAAATCTTATAGAAAATAAAATAGGAAGCTAAAGACGCCGAAACGACTCTAATAAGTGCAAAAAAGCATGCGAAACGGGGTTCAAAATGGGGTTAAAAGTGCGCTTATTTGAACCGCATCAAATATCCCCAAACCGATCCAGAGGTGACTAAAAACTATGACATTTATTTAAACTACTTAATACATATATCCGGCAGCTAAAGACGCCGAAACGACTCTAATAAGTGCAAAAAAGCATGCGAAACGGGGTTCAAAATGGGGTTAAAAGTGCGCTTATTTGAACCGCATCAAATATCCCCAAACCGATCCAGAGGTGACTAAAAACTATGACATTTATTTAAACTACCTAATACATATATCCGGCATGAGACAATCAGCGGGTCTCGCTCCGCCCCTTCAACTCACAACAAGACATCTATGAGGTAGAATGCCTTCCTCCAAGGCAAGGTAGGCTTGCCAAAATGCCGATGCATCCTACATTAAGCACATAAACAAATCAAAGGATGCATCTACAAAAGAATAACCACTTTCCTCATCTAAGTGGCAGAAATCTACTAAAAGGAAAATAATTCAAGGGTAGACACTCCATTACAGATACTAGTTCTATAAACTACTAAGTCCAAGAGGATAGAAATAAGTCACCTCCAAGTAGTGTCAAACTAGGCTATTTTTTCCACAATCGCTAAATGCTTTCGTCACCTGAATAGTAATAAGTACCTTGACTTTCGGGTCGTCTCTTCAATCTTCTCATCCCGCAAACAAATTTAATACATCATACTTTGTTTAAATGGAGTATTATTTTACCCTTAAATGAAAAGAGAAGATCAGAGAAGATCCTAAAGAAACTGTACATAACATTGCTCTGCATTGCCAATAATTTGACATATAGACTTCAATGGATAAACTATATAATCCGTAATTTATAATATGAAGTCATGTCAAAGTACACATTTTCCAGCGCTATCAATGCATATTTTGTGGGGGGGGGGGGGGGGAGGGTGTTCTTTTGTGGGTATCTCACACTAAATGTCTGTTTTATGTTCAGAGAATAATCGGGTTGAGATTTGTAAAGTTGCGTATCATAAAACATAGTGTGATGCATGACAAAAAAAATAAACGGGTTGAGACTTGTAATTTATTATCTACATTCCCAGTAGATAATCACTAGGGTTTGGGGGGGGGGGGGGGGGTTTCTTTTGTGGGTTTTAAGGGGTTGATTTGAAATTTTTTTTTTGGCAGCATGAAATAAAGGGATCCTACATTCCCATCGCCTGACGTGCAAGACCATGAGCAATCCTATTTAAACCTCGAGGTAAGAAACAAAAACATAAACAATGAAAGCATGAAGTAGAACAAGAAATATCTTCCAGGATCCCTTTGATAACGTGATGTTTGCGCTCAATTCTAGCAATTTGATAAACCAGTTGTAGGCAATCCTTGGCCACTTCAAAATGTAGCATTCCACGATCATGTGCCCAATCTAAAACCCTTCTGATACCCATCGCCTGTGCTTGTAGTGCTGATTCCGCTCTCATCTTGACTCCCTCTTTCAAAAAAGATATTCCCTCCCACATCATATGCCACCCATCCAATCGCCGTATCATACGTTTTATACCAACTCGCATCCACCTTCACCCTTATAGCTTGACAAGTACCAGATTTACCAATAACATAGAAAGGATGACAGTTACGAATCATAGTGTGACAATCCTCAGCATTCCCCAAATTTAAATTGTTACCATCATCCTTCACCTCCCCACCTACCTGATTAGCGCGAATAGCCATACTAACCAAATACAAGCAGTTTTCAAAGAACAATTGAGGGTAGAATTTTGCACCTCTAAAAGTAATATTATTGCGCAAAACTCGTATATTCCATAGCGTAGCAAGAAACTGAAAAATCCGCTGCTCACTTTCCTCCAGCTTATCAAAATATAAAATCCATTAATTATCCACTCTCCAATACTCAGATGTGAGACCCGGCTTGTATTGAGCCCTAACTGAGAACCTGCCCAAATCCGGGAAACAATACAACAATCCCTAAACAAGTGTTCTAAGGATTCGATCTCCTGCCTATTCATGTAATAAACATGACACGAGTGATCTGTTAGCAGGTTCCTTTTGAGAAATTCCTTCCCTACAGGAAGCGAACCAGTTGAGATTTTCCATACTAAGACTTTCCACATCTGAGGACCGGGAAGCTGCTATAACCTAGATTTGTAGAATTTCCTACCAAAATCACCTATTCTCGTCCGATCTTTGCTCGACCCTTTCTGTTCCATAAATCGACTAAACAGAATCCCGTAACCACTCTTAACTATGTATGAACCACAGCTAGTATGGATCCAATAGACCTCATCCCTTCTTCTGACCTACATGAAGGAATAGCAAGGATTCGTTCTGCACACTCATCCTTAAAAAGTAGCTCAACCATATCCTCCTTCCAGCCCTCCTCATTTAGTCTAAGGTCCTTTACCTTCAAATCCTTTAAATAACTAAATTCTGGAGCCAAAAAATCATCTTTAGGGTCCAGAATGGTCCCGTTAACCCATTTTGAACCCCAGACACTTAAGTCTGATCCAATCCCAGGTTTGCACCCAATATTTTCAAGAATAAGGTTGAGGCCATATTTAACACTTCGCAAACCCTATGACATACTACCACTATTTTTTATCCGTGCATCATCTGAGAAACCGTTAATCCCGAATAGTTTCTCACGGAACACCCCACGGAAGAGAGATTCTTGCATTGAAACCAGCCTCCACGCATGCTACGCAAGCCGAGCCTGATTTAGACACTCTATATTACGGATTCCAAGACCATCTTCCCTTTTTGGCAAACTAAGAAAACTTTTACTACACCAATGAATAGTCTTACCCGATCTACATCCCGCCCCAAAAATGTGACAAAAGTGAATTTATCATATTTGCCACACTTATCGGTATCATGAATACCGATAAAAAGAAATTAGATAAATTTGATAAGATAGACGAAATCAGAGTAAGCCTTCCTGATGGTGATAGAAAAATTTCATTCCACGATGAAACCCGTTTAGTAACATTTTCAAGTATGCTTTTAAACAACTCTTTCTTAGACCCCTGTAATTCTGTTGGGATGCCAAGATACTTCCCAATACCTTTATTCTGCCTAATCTTTAGAAACCGCAGACATTTCCTTACCCTTCCCAATCTCGTACTTGGACTAAAAAGAACACCCGATTTTCCTTCATTCAGAAGTTGCCCTGACGCATTACAATACTTCTCAAGTAAGCGTTTTATGTGAAGAACCAAATTTCCTTTATCCTCAAGAAAGAAAACCGAGTCATCTGCAAATAAAAGATGTGTCAACAGAGTTACTCCCATACAAAGCCTAATTCCTTGAATCTGGCCCCTCCCCTGAGCATGCTGAACATTACAAGATAGAACCTCCATGCATAAATTAAACAAGAACGGTGACAAGGGATCCCCTTTTCGTAAACCACACTGCGACTGAAATTGTTGTAATGGAGAACCATTAAGCAAAACCTCATAGGTAACTGTACTTACACAACTCATAATCAGGTTCATCAATCTTTCCGGGAAACCAAACCGACATAAAACCGCTTGAAGAAAGTCCCACTTAACTCGATCATACACCTTGCTCATATTTGCCTTAAAAGCATACCTCCCATATTTTCCTTTATTGTGGGAGTTTATACTATGAATAGCTTCATTAGCCAATAGAATATTATCACTAATATGTCTATATGGGATGAAAGCATTTTGGTGATCTCCCACTAGATAGCCTATGACTTTTGCCAACCGGTTTATAACACACTTCGTAATGATCCGCATAAAGACATTGCATAAGTTGATTGGACGATAATCCTTAACTCCTTCTGGGCTATCACACTTTGGGATGAGAGTGATAAAGGTCCTGTTTATTCCTTTTAAGACTAAACCCGAATTTAAGATAAATAATGCCGCTTTGGTAAAATCCTTTTTAATCAGGAACCAACATTTGTGATAAAAAACAGTTGAGATGCCATCCGGACCCAGTGATTTTAAGGCCCCCATCTGAAAGACCGCACTCCTAACTTTTTTTTGCAGTAAATGGTTTGCATAAGAGATCAGCATCATCATCTGAGACCCTGTTAGAAAGGTGTTGGAGTATATCATCGTAAGAGTTATCAACACCCCCTTTCTGATCGAGCCTTGTCGGATTATACAGGTCAATAAAAGCCTTTTGAAAAGCATCACTAAACTTTTTAGAATCATAGATCCATTGATCGTCATCCCCCTTGATACCCAGAATAAAATTTCTACCCGCGCGTCCTTTAACCCAGTTAAAGAAATATTTAGTGCACACATCACCATCTGCCATCCATTTTACCTTTGCACATTATCGCCAATACATGGCTGCGGCAGAAGCAAACTCTCGCACCTCCTCATTTACCCGAGTATTATAAAGCTCTTCATTACCATCTTTAATAGCTATATCCATACCTTCCTCAAGTTTTTTTTTTATCAAAATCTTCCCATTTGTCCGTGCCCTCCTTCCGCTTGTCTAAAGTCCATCTTTTGACGTTTTGTGAACATGAGCCAATTTCCTAGTGGCGCAAAAAGCAGGCGACCCCGTTACCAGGAGCGTCCAAGCGTCCTGAATTACTTGTAAGCATTTCTCATATTCAAATGCCCATGCATCTAATTTGTATGGCTTCTTATTCACATTCCGAGTAAGATCCAAATCCAACTCAATAGGGGGCATGATCCGATATTTGAATGGGGTAGTGTTTTATCCCCGTATTTGGAAAACTGGAGAACCAAGTCTTTGATGTCAAAGCCTTATCAATTCGTTTATACACTCTTCTTTCCCCTTTATGGTTGTTGCACTACGTAAAACGTGGTCCTTTAAAGGGGATATCTACCAATTCATTTGTTATTTTCCAACTATTGAACTCATATGCTCCATGAATCGAACTTTAACTTGTACTTAATTTATCACAACTATACTCAACTTGATTAAAATCTCCCATAATAAGAAAAGGATGATCGAGACTTTGAAGCCATACCTTCAAATTCTCTAACACCATAGCACGTAAGTTAACATTTGGTTCTCCATAGAAAAGAACAAGATACCACAATAGCCCATTATATTTCTCCACAAAAAGGATCATAAAATTCTTACATGACATTACTAGGCTAATCTTAGCCTCCTTTCGCCACCGCACCCCATAAGCCACCCGAGGCTCCAATAGCATCCACCCCAGCAGCATTAACAAAACTAGACGATCTAAAAGTAGGGCTTACACTACATATATTACATTTAGTTTCTAATAAAAACAGAAAATCATATTACTTATTATTCAACAACGCTCTTATCTTAGGAATCGTAGGGGAGAGCGTGTTATTTAAACCCCTACAATTCCAAATTAGTCCCATCATGGAGCTAGCGAGGGCTGTGGTAGCCTAACCTCCGCAAAGCCAGCTTGTTCATTCATAGAAGAGGAGTCACTTGACTCCACTATATCCACATCAGCCACTGAAAGATGAAAACCAGAGCTCCTTGCATTAACCTGCCTGTCATGGATACCAGCTCCAACACATCCCCTTTTTGCAACATTTATAAGATAACTCTTTGCTTGTTCAATAGAATTGACAACCTCACTGGGAATAAGAGACTCAATCACCTGAGTACAACGCTTCCTCTTCCTAGCATATACAATAACATCCTTATGAATCCGTCCCATGTCAGCCAAAACAATAAAACCATAAGAGGTACTCATTTGTCATTCAATACCCTATCAGATATAGTAGTATTCACAATCTCACTAGTCACCCGAATATAGCTATCATTATCAAAATTTTGCTGATGTTCAACAGATAACATTGAAATAGTTTCCCCAGAAATCAAAGTAGCATTGCTAATATTCTCCACCTGATTTATTTCATGAGCGGCATCAGATTCAAGAACCTCTTTCATTGAGCTAGAAGAGTGAGTAAAGCTAGGTGATTGTTGTACAGTCTCATTACACTCATTCCCCCCTTGTTTCTTTTGTTGAAGCACTGCCCTCATAAAAGGTTGAGAACCTTGCTCAAATTTTCTACCAGGATAAATTCTTCTATCAATACAAGGCCGTCGTCTAGCATGTCTCTTATTGGAAGTTGATACATGTGAATTTACTCTTAAATCCAATTTAAAAATCGAAAAATCTCTTCAGCTTGTAAAATAGAAAAACCTCTAGCTAGAACTTCAGACATGAGGGTGTCTATGATAGTTCTTATTTTTTCCTCCGTTTCACAACACCCATTTATCTTGTGACCAAGTTTTCCACATTGTACACAAACCATAATTATCTCCTCATACTTGAATTGCACCCATAACAAAGATCCATCATGAAGAGCTAGATAAAATCCTGGAATTAGAGGTTTATCCAGATGTACGAGCTGTGAATCCCCGCGATAACGCGGAAAATATAACTGATAAGTTCAAGCGAAAATTAGGAAATTTTTGAAACTTTTAAAGTTTAAAGCGCGGGTTCATTAAAATTCTAAAACACAAATAAAGAGTGCGGAAATAAAGATTTAAATTATACAAATGTGATAGTCAAAGGTGAGGGAAAATATATCCCTCGAATGACAAAATGATAAATGGTGAGTCTAAGCAATCCTAATAAACCGACTACTAGTCCAAGGTTCAGTTCTCGCTAGCCCACACGTCTTCCCCACGTAAGCATCTTCACAACCTGTCATTCATGTAAACATGAACGCCACAGTCAGTGGGGAGTAACTCAAGGTTCTCCCAGCCACAAAATGTCAAAACACAGATAAACACGAACATATTAGAACATCATAAATACAACTATTTGATGCAAGCACTGAGACATGAGACTAACATTCAAAACATGTGTAGTCAATCATAGATAAGGCATATGATATATACATATGAGACAATCCAACCAAAACGTCATAAATAATAATACAACTATAAACACGATAGAATATCATATGTTACAGAAAAACAAGATTAACATCATACTACATGTGAATGGAAACCTTAGCCATGAACTTTGAAAGCCAAATAGCATACAATACACGAAATGGGACTACTAACATCACACATAAAGCAAAGCATCCGGATCAGAGGCTACCTTTAAAGCATGTCCGAGACACAAATCCTTAAGTACCTTGGCTCAGCGGTTACCTTTAAAACATGTCCAAGGCATGACCTCTAAAGTATCTGGCTCATCGGTTACCTTTAAAACATGTCCAAATATTACAAACAAGTGCCCGACTCAGAGGTTACCTTTAAAACATATCCGAGGCACAACACATAAAGTATCTGACTCAGCGGTTACCTTTAAAACATGTCGAAATACTACAAACAAGTGCCCGACTCAGAGGTTACCTTTAAAACATGTCCGAGGCACAACACATAAAGTACCTGGGACGGGATTACTAATGTCACATTCATAATTATGGCTTGCATCTCACCATAAGTACGGATGGGAACATCAATCCCGACGATCATACCGCAACTAGAGGGCTTATAGCTCACCTCTAGTATCCGATAGGACCAAGACTCTCACAACCGAACAATACAAGATATTATCTAGAATACGACCCCTCACAAGTAACTATTTATAATAAATATCTCATACATGTATTATATTAATAAATATTCCACTTCATAATTTAACATGTCGGTTAAAATAAAATATAACACGCGGTTATGAATAATTTACGGATTAAAATGAAAATCCACACAAGTAACTTCTTCATGAGCCTACTACTAAGCATAAGGTTGGCCCAAATCATTCAATCATATAAGTCCAACAAAGAAGACATAGTGAGCCCCACTAAATTAACAAGACAAGCCCAACCATATTCACAAGACAAACCGAAATAATAGAACATGACATAAACAAGATTAACTTTACAAAGACACATTTCAAATTCAAAATGAATACATCCATGGCCATGCTTGCGTAAAGGTGCTCAAAATCGTGGTCCTCATTTATCCTATAGTCCATACTTCCAGAAATACTAAACTGGGTTTCGGGGAATTTGTGCTAGAAACAAGCCCGTAAACGACCTGCAAAAGACCGCCCAAAAATACTATCCACGGCTGCGAAGCATTCGTGAGACGACCCCACAGTCCGTGATAAAAACACGGTCCAGGCCAGACACTTCGATGCGAGACATTCAAGTATACTTAAGACGATATTGGAGCGTAACTAGTAAGCATAAAATCAGTCCCGGAATGCTACCTTATCCAACCCAACATAGGGCTCGAAACAGACCATATCACGGTTTACACCGAATTCAGCCACCCCATTTTAACTCAATTTTAAGACGGAATTAGAGCCGAGTTGGGACGGTAACAGGCACGCTAAAAGAAATATGAATAACCAACACCCTGTTTACCGTAATAATACCCAGAAAAGGGCAGCAGCCAAGACACCCTCGAAACATACATCATACACTCGAGTAAACCATGGCCGAAATCACTTAGGTGAAAGGAGCTATGAAAACAGCCGAACAACCATGTAAAATGCCTACTAAGCTCACACACTTAACCATAAACATGAGAAAGGCATACAGATTTAAACTTTACAACAAATACGAGTAAAAAATCGAGTAAAAGGCGAAATATCGACACCTTATCGAGTAACCTATAACCGTTACCTTTAACGCTCCTTATTCTTCGAATAAACGGTCCCCAAAGCTTGAATCTTCCACCGGCGGGTCTTTGAAACCTTCATCAAGGAGCAAGAAAACGAAAGGATTGAGGTAAAAACCGAAACTTTTATAAGACGGCGAAAAACGAAACCATCACAAAAACGAAACTTTATTACCTTGAAAGAAGGAGGAAGGAAAGAGGAAGAGAATGGTAGAAAAATTATGGAAAAAGGTTGAGAAATGGGGACGGAATCTGGGTTTGAAGGACGGCGGAAATGAGTTTGTAAGCTCTGCTGGTTTATTTCGTTGCTACTGTTGCTGCTGTGTTATCAAAAGTTTCAGAAAAAAAGAAAGAAAGGGGTTGGTGGGTGGGGATTGGTCCGCAGGGTAAATAAGTGAGGGACAACAAAATGAAATGATATTTTATTTAGGTACAAAAGTGAGCGATGTGTTGTCGATACATGATAGGTCGAGACTAGATTCGGCTCACATATGAAAAAGTGACGGTCTTTAGCTAGACGGAAATTCGTCTTAAACCTACTATAATTTAAGACGTAAGTTTATTATTATTATTATTATTATTATTATTATTATTATTATTATTATTATTATTATTATTATTATTATTATTATTATTATTATTATTATTATTATTATTATTATTATTATTATTATTATTATTATTATTATTATTATTATTATTATTATTATTATTATTATTATTACTATCCGACTAAAATACGTATTTTTATATAAATAAGCTTTAATATATTACTTTTATAAAAATCGTGTTTAAAATAAATTAATTAAATTAAATAATTTAAAAATATAAAATAAAGTAATTAAACGGTTAAATAAATTTTAAATGTCAAAATGAGAAATTCGCGGGTGTTACACCAACACCCTAATTCGCAAGTAGTCATTTTGTGGACAACTATCAAAATTACTCACTGAGAAATTCACTTCAAACATACTCTTTACCAATGAAGCAATGTGATTATTTAGAAATTAAAGAGGGAGACCATATACTCTAACCCAAACCTTAGCATCTCTAAAACTCATTGTTTGGGGAGAAGATTTCGGCAACCAATCTCTAAACACCATCAGGGCACCATCGAAAAAAGCAATACTGCTTTCAATAATATCAATTGTATCCCTTTCATCCGAGCATTTGAAAACATAAAGATCATCCATTTTATGAACTAAAATATGACCACGAATGGCCCAATGAGCATGAATGAACTGGTTAATCTTAGAACAAAGCGATTAATCAACTTGATTTGAACATCCAAATGAAAATTGAAACCCACTGGAAAGGGCTTCAAAATCCATCCCAACCATGAAGAAATCAAATACCTGAGATCACAGATGGCGGCTCCAAGTTGATTAAACAAGATCGCAATACTGTTAATTACCTCAAATTAGGGTTTCTGTTTAATAAGTTTATGAGATTATTGATCTGTATACTTTTAATAGTAGTTTGGATTTGTGGTTGAGATTATTTGTGATTTCATTTTCTTGTTAGATTGTTGATTTCTGATTTTTCGTGATTTTATTTTGGGTAGTTTGGGTTTTCTGGAAAAAAAACTCACATGTAGTAAGAGAAAGCTCTCAATTTAGAGAGAGAGTTTCTAGCAGAATTATAAAGTTTTCGATTTGAATGTTGAAATATGAAATAAATGAAAGATTGTTGGATAATTGTTTTCTATCTTGTGCATTAATGGTGTTTGTTGAATTGCTTGAAAAAAAAGTTCTAGCAGCCTTTCACTAGCTTATTGCCTTGTCTAGAGGCGAAAGCCTTAGTTAGTGTTTAGATCATGCAATTTCGACAGGTTTGGACTAATAGGAGCGAAAGTTCACTAGACTCGACCTAAGAGTTGTCTTATATAGAAAGATAGCGACATTTCCTAGACTAGAACCCAATATTTTACCCAACACTTTGACTAGACTTACCCCCTCCTACATTGATGAACCAACGACGCTACGCATTTTCTTATTTGATTAAACCGTCTTTCTTTAGATAACATTTAGTCATTATCTTAGTGTAATCTAGTATTTTCTTCTATAGTTCATAGGTTAGTTTCAAAACCAATAAACCTTATGTTTAGACTAAACTTAGAGGAGAAATCCACTTCATCTTCTTGTTCGACCTTGACTACTTGCTGCATTTAGTTGGGTAATTTGTGTGACTTAGGTGAGGCAAATTAAAGCTACATTAGACACGCACGATGAAGAAGGGCGAGAACAATTTCATTAATGCGACGTCTCATGCCTTCGAATTTACAAATTTTAGAGGATGTTTAGGGACATGACATCGGAAGTACAAGTCCATGGCAATCAACGAGTTGATGAAATTGGGAATTGTCAAACTCTTGACCTAAATCCCATCGAAAAGATCTAATTTCATGCTCAAATTGTATTTGACATAAGCTCAAATTTTGAAAAATTTAGCAAAGGCTTCTATTTTGAATTTTAGGGGATATATCCAAACAAAATGAGTAGCGTTATCAAGAAGAACGAGATAATGTTTGTAGTCGTTGTTACTCGACGTTCCCAAGTCGCTATGAATGATATCAAATGGGACAAAAATATATGATAATGAACCATTAAAAGATAACGGGGAGTGGAATTTTGACACTGAGGACATAAAGGGATTATTTGTCCAATTCTAGTCTAGACTCTTTAAGGAAGGAGCGAACCAGATCACTTTTGACGAGTACCTCCCTACTGTCAAAAATTTGTTCAGTATCAATAAAGGGTTCCTTTCCTCTGATGACAGAGATACACTTGGCATTCGTTTCACTCCTAAGGAGGTTCACACGGCTGTGTTTCAACTTGGTCCGTTAACCTGGTGGTATTCCTGCTATTTTTTTCCATAAATGTTGGCACTTTATTAAGCATGATGTTGTTGGGACTGTCTTGGCTATCCTCAATGGTAATAGTTCACCAGAATTCCTGAATAAGACTTTCTTAGTTCTTATCTCTAAATATAGTGCCCCTAAAATGGTTGATAACTTCCGACCGATTAGCATGTGCAATGTTATAATGAAAGTCATTACAAGATCTATCACTAACCGATTGAAGAAGTTCATGGGAAAACTAGTGGGTGACTTTCAAAATGCATTTGTTCCTGGGAGGAATATTGGTGATAATATATTAATTACTAATGAAATAGTGCAAAAAAATTCTTCATCTAGAAATGGTAGGATGGGTAGGATGGCTTTTAAAGCAGACATGAGCAAAACCTATGACCGGTTGGACGGGAACTTTATCAGAAGTACGCTGGTTCTGATGGGGTTCCCTCCTAACTTCATTAAACTGATTATTAAGTGTATAACGACAGTGTCTTATGAAATATTGGTAAATGGAGTTCCTTCAAGACGTATACACCCGAGTGGCGGTCTTCGTTAGGGCGATCCTCTTTCCCCTTATATATTTGTTTTATGTACTGAAATTCTATCTTTAAACATACTACGTATGGAGAAGAAGGGGCTTATACAAGGAATTAAGGTGAGTAGAAACAGTATCCCTATCTCCCATATGCTCTTTGCAGATGGTTCTATGTTTTTTATTAAAGGTAATTCTAAGAGTTGCATAAGCCCGGACAAAGTTATTAAGGATTATTGTCATGGCTCCGGTCAAGTTATTAATGATAATAAGTTCTCTATAACGTAAGCCCGTGCTCTAGTTTATCCTTTGCTCGAAAATGTTTGAAAACCTTCAACATACCGTGTGGAACTAATATGGGTTCCTACTTGGGTATTCCTACTGATGTAGGACTCTCAGGTGGTAATAAAAGTAAAAGAGAAATTTTTGAGTTTATCTTCATGGAATTGCATTCTTCTATCGTCGGCGAGTAGATTAGCGTTGATTTCTTCTGTCTTGTCCTCCCTATATGTTTTCTTTCTATTGGTATTTAAAATCCCGGTAAGTGTGAAAAAAAGTTTAGATGCTATTTTGTCACATTTTTGGTGGGTGGGTCATAAGAAATCTCCTTCTATTAGCTGGTGTAGTAGACTTTTCCTAAGCCAACCAAAAGGGAATGGTGGTCTGGGTATTAGACGTATGAAGGAGTTCAATCAAGCACTTCTAGCAAAGATTGGATGGAGAATGATCACTCACCTAGATTCTATTCTCAGTAAGTCTATTGGTGCTAAATATGGCTTAAAGTGGCGTGATGGGGATTTGCTTTTTAATGATGGCAAGGGTAATTCTTCGTGGGGATGGAAATGTATTGTTTGGGGCCTTCAACTCATCAAACCTCTATTAGCGTGGAACTTATCTCCATTTTCTGATCTTGGTGTTTGGAATGCTAAATAGGTTCATGGTATGGTACCGAAACCACGAAGTGTAGAGCTTCTAATTGATTCACCCAACTTGAATAATTTGAAAATCAAAGATCTTATTTGTAATAGTAATTGTTGGGACCATAGACTCGTGTCTATGTCTTTTGATGAAACTTATGTGAATGACATTCTTGCTATTCCGATTCAATGCTCTGAAGGTAACGACAACTTCTATTGGTCAGCTTCGTCGTCCGGGAATTACTCAGTTAAGATTGGCTATCACATTGCACTACAAAATTCCTGGAATACTTCAGCTACCCCGAAGGACTGTTCAAGAGTTCCTGCTGCGTGTATGGGTGTTTTTCAGAAAATCCTATGGAACCTACCAAGGCCGAAAAGCTGGATCATTCTTATATGGAAACTTCTCACGGAATCGTTGCCCACTGGGGAAGGATTCTTAAGGAGAGGTTTTGATGGCCAATTTACATGCGTGCTTTGTGATTCACAAGAAACAGAATCACCTGACGACCTTTTCCGGGACTGTTCATTTGCTCATCGAGTTTGGGCTGGAAGTCTTTTGGGGATTAGGGCACAATCAGGGGATAATTTGAGCCTCCAGTCTTGGATTTGCAATGGGCTCTCTGTTCTCTTTAAGGATAATAATAAGCATGAGGCTTGCTGTTGGACCATATCGTTATATGTCCTATTAAGTTTTGATAATGACAAAGTAAGTTGTGTTTATATATTTGGTACTTGTAATGGTTTGTTGAATGTTACAAGAGCATTGAACATTGAAATTGTCTAAAGAAAGAAGAGACAAAGTTATAGAAACTTGAACTACAACTTTGGAAGATCAAAACTTGTTGATTATATTAAAGACAAAGACAAATACAAGTTTTGAAGCTCAAGATGAAGAGCTTACTTTCAAGAGACGAAGATGACCAACTACTGATGATCTCCAGGAAGATTAGATAGTATAGGTCGTCATTTGGTAATGGTACACTACGCCAAATTTGGCAATAAATAAGGAGCGTATCATAATGGTTTAATGCATTTAATAACGACACTTAGATTACCGTTTTCCAAATATTGGCGGAAACCTAGACCGCGCTAATAGGAAATTAGGAATAACTGTTTCCCTCTAAAACCGTTGTTATTATAATTTGACAACGGCTGCTTAACAAACCGTTGTCAAAAACGTTTAACGGTTTCCAAAAACTCGTTATAGAATCACTCTTATCAATGATTGTTAGAAAACCGTTACCAGTTTAAGATATCGGCATTTCGAAAACCGTTACTAAATTTACACCAGCAATGGTTTTTGTTACCTGTTGTTATGTTATAGCTACGGATATTTCTCAACCGTTATTATTTTCTATTATAAAATAACGGTTTTTCAATTCAACCGCTGTCAGTATTTGATTAGATTTTTCAGTTTGACTACCACATTCAAAACTATATCAGAACTTTAATAAATATTCAATTTGACCAATAATATTCAATTTGACCAAAATAATTCTATAAATATGTCTTCATAATGTTTTAGGTCAAATTCTAAATTATCAAACATTTACTCTTTAATTTCTCTCTAAAAAAATATGGCTAGTGTATCGGAGCTACAATCACATTCTCGTTATGCACAACCTTTTACTTGCATTCTCCATAATCTCCCGGTTCATTATGGTGTGAATGGAAAGGGTTTAAACTCTAATTTTGGGTGGTTGACGCAAATGCTTCATGACTCCGGTTTCACCGCGGTTGAAAAAGTGTACCCTGTGTCTACAAACAAGCAAGGTTTTGTAGGCTTTGCTTTTATCGTGTTTGACGAAGCCAACTGCCATGATAGTTTTCGTCAGGCAAGAAAATTAGGGGCGAGATTTGCGGGGGAAGATGCGGGGAAAGAGGACTTCTATTCGGATGATAAACAACAAGGCCCTTATCTATGGGTTGCGACCCATCTTGATCAACAACTGCTAACACATTGCAGGAAGCATTACATTCTTGCCACCGTGCCTATGTCATGGGAGAAAGAGGCCATTCCACCTGCACTTTCCGGTGATAATGAAGGGCCGATCTACGACTTGCACTATACCGAAATTCATGATGAGTATCCTAATACTTCATCAGATTCTAATAATTAAGACTTTAATTATTATCTGGCATTATAAGTTGTATTTGGTTATGGTGGTGGTTTGAATTAAAGTTTAATTATTTATGTTTTTTGTTACATTTTTTGTTACCCCATCCTCTGAAATTCAGAGACAATATCACCAGAAAAATATCTAACTTTTATTATAATGACTTAGGTTTTTAGGAGTACATTAAAATATCATGCTAAAAATATTTATCGCGTAAAACAAGCGTTGACAAACGTGAAAAAGCAAATGTGTAGCGTGTAGTTGAATGGAGGGAGTATGTTTTTTGTTACCCCATCCTCTGGAATTCAGAGACAATATCATCATATATGTCTCTTTCTGTTGGAGTATGTGTCCTCAACAATAGTGCGATCACATGATTTAAAATCATAATTAAATCTCATAATAAGAATACGAAAGGGATGATAAATTAAATAGTCAACTGATCAATATTAATCGGTAATGATTGGCTTGCTAGAGTTTGACGTTACTGTCGTAGGACGGTGGTGGTCAGTTGATCCCTTAAGGTCACACCTATAGGATGATGCCCTTATCAGTAAAGTTAATTAGTTGTATTTTGATACAAGTTAATTAATTCCTTAAATAAGAACAATTTATATTTTTGAAAGGAAATATGTATCTTATTGTAATTCGATTAAATAAGATTCGATTTAGTGGATTAATATATTAATATATTAATTTACTGAATTTTTTTGGGAAAATGTAAGCTTTCCATTAAAGATCATAAACCACCCATACAAATGTTTAGTTCTTACAATTATGCCTTATGCTTAGGCAAACACAATACTACTCATCAACATGTATTACAAATTCTATTAAACCAAGCATTTGTTGTGGAAAACTTAGACAGCTGCCTGCACCTACTAAACCGCATCTGAGTCTCCTTCTTACATCTTTCCATCACCATCTTAGGCAAAGGAACTGAATCTTCTATTCGACACTTATTCCGGCACCACCAAATGACATACACTGCTGCAGCAAGTACAGTAGCAATAGCTTGCTTTTGGTGCAAAGACCTGCACCTCAGATGAACCCACCAAGATAAGAAATCCTTCTCAGGGAGTTTCACCTGTAGCCAATCTGACAAAATAGCCAAACATTGCCTGCTGAAAGAGCACTGAAAAAACAAGTGATCCAAGCTTTCTTCCTTATCACCACACAGATAACAACAATTCAGGTGTAGAATCCCCATTCTAGCTAGTCTATCTTGTGTCAACAATCTTCTATGAGCAGTTAACCAAATAATGAAGCCATGCTTAGGGATTATCAGATTATTAGAAATCCAAGCATGCCAAGAAACATCTATCCCCTCATCAACAAGCCAACTGTAACCAAGCTTAATAGTATAGTCAGTGAAAGTATTATTGAACATATGCTGTTTGACTAGGTCTTTAACCCAGCAAATTTTCCTCCATGCCCAACTACTTCCACTGCCAGGTGAATACTCCTCCCAATCTCTATCTTTCATATAAACTGCATGAATCCAGCGTACCCAAAGATGATCAGTCTTTTGAGCAATCCACCAGACGTATTTAGCTACTGCAGCTATATTCCACCAATACAGATTCCTCAAACCCAAGCCACCTTTCTTTTTTGGCTTACAAATATGCTCCCAAGCAACCAAAGCTGGACTCTCCTTGATATCAGTGCCATGCCAAAGAAACTTCCTGCACAATGATTCAATCTTTGCAAGGATAGTTTTTGGCAAAATGAATATTCGTGCCCAGTAATTATGGAGTGTACTAAGAACAGCTTTGATCATCACCAATCTACCAGCATAAGACAGTTTCCTTGCCCCCAAACTTCGTATTCTGGTAGTAACTTTATCAATGAGACACTGGCAATCATTGACACCCAGTCTCTTAGGAGAAATATTGACCCCCAAATACTTGAACGGGATTTTACCTCTGTGCATACCAGAGATCCTGATCAACATGGCCATAACATGCTCCTCAACCCCATTGCAATAAATCTCAGATTTCCCTTGATTCATTACCAAGCCAGAGGCTAAAGAGAAGGTTTTGAAAGCCCTCATCAATAACAAAACAGAAGAAACATCTCCTCTGCAGAACATCACTAAGTCATCTGCAAAGCACAAGTGACTTAGTTGCACTCTTTTGCACAGGGGATGAAATCTGAACTCACTTCTCCTCTGAACCCACACTAAAATCCTGCTAAGATAATCCAAACAAATAGTGAAGAGAAGGGGAGAAAGGGGATCCCCTTGTCTAAGACCTCGCTTCCCATGAAAATATCCAAAAACATTCCCATTTAAACTCATAGAAAAGGAGGGAGTGCTCACACATTGCATTATGAGCTCCATCCACTGACTAGGAAAATTTAGAGCATTCAACATTTGTCTTAAGAAATCCCATTCAATAGAGTCATACGCTTTTTGTAAGTCAATCTTCATCATAACCCTTGGGGAACAAGCTTTCCTTCTATACAACCTTATTAAATCTTGACAAATAAGGACATTTCCCACAATGTCTCTTCCTTTTATGAAGGCACTTTGAGAGGGGCTAATTATATCTGGCAAAATAGTACTCAATCTAGTGCAAATAACTTTAGTAACACACTTATAGATTGTGTTACAACAAGCAATTGGCCTAAATTGAGTGACATGCTCAGGAACATCCACCTTAGGTATAAGAGTGAGGACAGTTGCATTGCAAGCTTTCGATATCTTCCCAGAACGAAAACATTCTTTACTGACAAGAAAATCATTCCCAATTATGGTCCAGGCATCTTTAAAAAACTGGCTACTATAACCATCGGCCCGGGAGATTTATCACCAGGAATGGAAAATAGAGCATTCTTAATTTCCTCATCTGTTATGGGAGCATGTAAAATGGCATGATGATCATCAGTTAGACAAGGCCCTTGTCTAACAACACCCAAGTTAATAGGCTCAACAGGTTTGGAAGTGCCTAACAAAGTACAATAATAATCTTCAAAGGCAGCCTGAATGTCCTCCTGGCTTGTACATAACACTCCATGCAAATTTTTAACTGTAAACTCTATTCCTCATTCTTCTATGCTTAATGCTAGCATGAAAGAAAGCAGAATTAGAGTCACCTTCATCCATCCAATTCTCCTTAGATTTTTGCTTCAGAAATTGGGCACAAGCTTTTTTTTTTTTTCGAAGCCTCAATTCCCGTGCACAAGCATTTTCAAAGATTGAGACAAATATCCCGATTCAAAGGATCGTTCTGAAAGCTGTTTCGAAAACCCTCAAGAGCAAGTTCAGTCACATGAGTGATGTTCTCAATATCACTAAAATGATGTCTATCCATTTTGCTTTAACTGTGTTTCGAGTTTTAAGTTTCTGAGTGATCTGAAACATAGGATTACCAGTCACAGGCTTCTTCCAATGAGTGTCAACCACCAAAAGAAACTCATCCACCAAAGACCACATGTTGAAGTACTTAAATGGGCTACCCTTCCTGTCACTCTCTCCCTAGAAAGAGATCACACATGGACAGTGATCAAAGAGACCTTCAGGGAGGAAATTGGCATAACAGTCAGGGAACTCATTTAACCAATCAGTATTAATCAAAACTCTATCTATTTTGCTATAAACTTTGGACCCATTTTCATGCTTGTTGTTCCATGTAAAGAAAGATCCTATGGACTTTAGCTCAGTTAAGTCACATCTCACTGCCATCTGTTTCATAGGGAGGACATCATGCCAAAGCACCTGAGCTCCACCTATTCTCTCATTCAGGTGCATGAGGCTATTGAAATCCCCACACACCATCCAACTACTGTCAATACCTTTCCCAATGGAACCTAAGGATTCCCATAGACTCTCCCTCTCCTTGTCCTTATTAAATCCATAAACAAGGGTGAACAGGAAGTGGCAATCCCTAGTTTTGTCAAACACCTTAGCATGAATCAATTGAGTGATACATCCGCACAAAGAACCACAACCTGAGTAGGCTGCCAAATCATCCAGATCCTGCCCCCTCTATGATAGCTACTATTAGTTGCAATAGCCCAATCATCACACATAATATTTTTAACTTTTAACCAATTACTACTACTTATTTTGGTTTCTAGTAGGCCAAAGAGCCCTATGTTATTCAGGTTAAGAAACCTCTTTATTTCTAACTGTTTATTCATACTATTCATACCCCGTATGTTCCAGAAACCCAATTTAACCATTGTCTGCTTGAATCTTTCTTAGTCCCTTTTTCCCAGCACTCACACTTCTAGCAATAGTCATATTTAAGGAGTCCAGAAAAGTCATTCCAGGACCTGCAGAATTATCAGTTGCCTCCTGTCTCATCATCCTAGTCAAAATCATTCTAGGGAATGAGCTCATCTCGATTCTTTTTGGCACAGTACAAAACAGAGTAACAAGAGGAGTTACAGTCGGCTGGACCACAGGTGTACTAACATTAACAGTCTGTACCACATGTGCTCTAGGAGTGCCAACATTTTTTGGTTGAGGATTAGGAGCTGCAGGTTTCACAGGTTGGACACGAGGTTTCCAAACCTTCCTCAGAGGTTTTTTCCCCTCACCCTTCCTACAGTGTTCTGCAATATGCCCCATACCATTACATTGACCACAAGAGACAGGTAACCAATCATAGTCAACCCGTATCTTATGCACCAATCCCAATTCATCAACAAAACTCAGTTCCTTAGGAAAGCTTTGCCCAATTTGGACCTCAATCAAAATTCTAGCATACCCAAAGAAGCTACGTTTTGAAGTGGCATCATCACATTTGATGAACCTGCCAACCTCTCCACTCAATTTCTTAAGGCATTCTTTACCCCAGAATTTGATCTCCAAACCGTATAACTTCATCCAAATAGGAACCTGCTTCACATCATGTTTAATAAGGGCTACTTCTGGACTCCATTCCTTAATGATAACAGGTTTACTATCAAATAAGAGATGTCCAGTACTAAGCACCTGCTGTTGTTGTTCCTTTGTTTTGAACCGAACAATGAAAATTCCATTTGGCAAAAAAGACACCTTATCAACACCATGAGACTGCCATACCCGTTTAACAAACCCCGAAACCACATTACTGGGAGGATTCGCCCCTAGGATATAACAGAAAACAGAAGTGGACCAGTATCGTATCTCACCTTCAACGTCCTCCTTACTAAGCTGTAACAGAGGTCGAGCAGAGTCCTCCACAGGTGTGGATTCCTCCTCCTCATCTCCACTAGTTTCCTCTTCAATAGGCTCTAATTCCACCTCAAACCGCAAAGGCGAGACCCGTAGCGAAGGTCTTCCTCCCGATTTTGGTGAATTCGTCGCAGAAATGTTGTTACTATTCGTATTAGTATTAGCAGCTTTAATCGCTGACGTTTTTTGATTATTTTGATTATTACTAGTACTACTTTGATGATTATTATTTTGTTTGAGATTATTATTTGGTTTCTTCTTCCTCGCCATTGCTGAAGGTTGAAGAAAATCAGTTAGAATCTTGCCTTCTCTCTAGATTCTCTCTCATCTCTTTGATTAATAATTATGTTGAGGTTTTATAAGTATTTCGAGGTAGAGGTAATTAGTTATTTACATTTACAAGAGGTTGTAAATTTAACTAACTAGTTATTATGGGACCCATTATATGTTGATATAATGGTAAAATATTGCTCAATAAGTTGAGTGAATATATGTTTATTAATTTATCACATAATTGTTCTATGATCAAATTAATATTTAGTTATGTAAGATAATTAAACATAAGACTTATAAACATTTGTGGGACAAATATTATAAGACAAAAATGGACCCATATACACCAATGTGTACCGTGTAACACCCCCATTTATTCAGGAGCCTTTAGCTAGACATTCCCAAATAAATAGAACTGTTACCATACCAGTTTCCCGAGGTAGTGAATAACAATGTACAACAAACCAAAGTACTTTAATTAAAACTTTAGTGAATACATGTTTATTACAAATTAACCAACTAAAACTTAATATAAATTATTACAACTTGCAACGGAAATAAATAAAGTGATATAATTATTCTATGTGATCTAGACTTCAACTACGGTCCAAGTCGAGCTCTCATCTCAATGCTCCCAAGTCAGCTAATCTTTAGTACCTGTCAAATCTGCTCCCCATTATGGTTCATCACAGGTGTTCACGAATACACGGTCAACCACGAGGTTGAGTAGGATAAAATACTTTAAAACAACCAATCTCTCACAACTATCAATATTCCAATCTCAACTGTTCACATGTCACATCACGACATCAACTGTCCACGTTATCCACCAGAGACTAAGCCTAGGGCAGTCCAAATACTCACACACGTTATCCACCAGAGACTAAGCCTAGGGCCTTCCAATTAATCAGACACGTTATCCACCAGAGACTAAGCCTGGGGCAGTCCAATAACCACTCACATTATCCGCCAGAGACTAAGCCTGGGGCAGTCCAATTCTCATAAACCGTTCCACAATATAATCGTATATAATATGCACAACTCCAACAACCAACAATATTAATCACTCAATTAACTTAATTGAACAAGCAATCATAAACCAATCACCCTTCCAATAACATCCATGCATTAAACACAAAAAACCAGATATAGTTGAGTAGATTATCCTACCTCGTCAGCAATTTTCAGTAACGCAATCCGAGTAAATATAAATCCAATTAACACCGCTTCTCACAACTCCGTCACCTAGACAAGTAATTATTATTATTATTATAATTACTAATTATTCACTTCATTTAAATAATTCAATTAATTATAAATTAATTACGTTAATTATGTTCTCGTATAATATAATTCAAAAACCCGTTTCAATAAAACCAAAACCCAATTATCCATTAAAACCCGTGCCAACCCGTCTTTTAAAACCCGACTCAATAATAATTAAACCAAATTTAATAATCAGAATCATACACGAGCACACGACCCACAACACAAACACAAACCCACGACACCAACAACACTAAACATACAACAACCGAAACCCGAAACCCGAAACTACACGATAACCACAACCCACTTCCGCCAATAAACACCACTAGGTCAGCCACCACCTAGTACCCAGCCGCCTTCGAGCACCCATAACACCACCACAAATGACCACCACAACCCTGCCCTAGCAGCGAGACAACCAACACTAACAATACAACCCATACACGAAAACAACCCACATAACCCGTGTAACACCACCTCACGCCACTACTGACCACCACCTGCAACCCACCCTGACTCCCTAGCCGCGACACTGACGAACCACAGCCACCTACACTCGTCTCTACAACAACAACCAGCAACAATCAACCCGACAGCAACACTCCCCTGTTTTACGATTTTTCGACAACTACAACCACCACTCACCACCCCAGACCACCCTACTGCCACCAATATAACCACCTAACACCCACGAATCCAACCAACCCAAGTTCAAGTCAAACCAGCCACGACAATGGTATAAAACCGGTTCCATCGTGTTTAAACAATAACCATGCCCTACCTCGTAATTCCGGCCAACCACCGCACGAACCACAACCCTTGACCACCCAAGACCACCCACGGTGGTCGACTCACCCCCATGTAATCACCCAACCCAGGTCTAGGTCTGTCTCGTCCATGTACGGGTTCATAAACTATATAAAACGTGTAACTTGTGTATATCAACCACCCAACAACAACCTCTTCAAACACCCGTTTCCAGCCGGTCATAAGTGATCAATGGTGGGTCCGGTCAAACTATGGTGTCCCACGGTCAAGGTCATGGTCTCGGGTCAGTCAACGGCGGTCTAATTAACGAGTTATAGCATAGTAAAGAGTATACATGAGACGATCTTACCTCGAGTTAATTAGCAATATTAATCTTGTGAATATTTGAATGTGGATCCCAATTTTGTCCCCTTTGTGAATTCTTCAGATTTATTATGAATTATAAGGTCTATAGTTTCATCTATTTATATATGTAGGTTAAGCTTATAAGAAATTAATTAGGAAATATGTAATTTGCCATATTATTAATATTATACAATTACCCTTATTATTACTATTATACAATTACATACATATACTATTATTATCTTTATTTGACTACACGAGTAACTAGCACACGGTCTAATTAACAAATCCCGAATCATTCATTATTTTTATCATTAATTACCGTCTTATTTGCAATTATTAATATAAATACCTTTTTAATTAATTATTCGAATTACATAAATTATTCCTATAAATAATTATCAATTTACGGGGTATTACATACCGTTCAAAACATGAGCATGCTAGAGTTTTGATTTTGTCATTTAGTTGTTGGAAAGATGCTCCAACAACTTATGACAATACTTTACTAAAGCCTACTACCTACACTATTTTGCATGTGATTTTGAGAAGACCAAAAATGCTCTTAAAAGAGCAAAGTGGCCGGATCACTTGAGTATAAGAGGACACTTTGTTGTTCTTATTTTTCTACTTGTTTTCTAAAAAAGATGCTCACGTCTTCAACACATGCAAAACCTCTCCCATTCATAGTTTTCTTTCTAAAAACTTGGGAAGTTTCAATCTAAATTGTTCAAGACCACTACTAATATTATTAATGTAATATATGAGTATTAGTAGTCATTTTTAAGGTAGACTACTAAATAAATATCTAGCTAATATTATTTAGTAGTGATAAGGGCTAGTCTTGGGTGCATCTCTTGAGGAGGGTTTCTACTTTGAGACCAAGGTTGGAGGATCATCCATTACATTTAAGCTCAAGAATAAATAAGGAAGGTGACCTTATTTGTGCCCATTATTTCAAGCCATAAAAGAATGTAAGGAACATTGTTTTTCTTATTTTATCTCTTATTTAGTTATGCATGTACTAGATCTAAAGAACTCATATTAATATGTTAATTAGTTCACCATTAGAAGAGTCTAATAATAGGTGTATGAACCTAACAATTGGTATCAGAGCATAGGATGTTGCATGCATAATCGATTTATAGTTTTTTCGAGTTATTAATAACTTAATTAAAACTAAAAATTTATGATTTGTTAGATAAAGTCACGAAATCATGTTGCATGTTGTATATTCTGGTCCTTAAATATTTTTAGGTCATTTTTATGATTTATGGTATTTTATTGCTCATTTTAATGATTTTTAGTTATTTTATTACATTTTTATGACTAAAATGGAAATTAAAATGCTAAAAATAGTAAACTAAGTCTCTGACCCTGAAATTTTTATATGATCTCACATGCATATTTTAGTTATTGTATGTAAAGTCGTATTAATGTGATTAATATTGCATGATTTATGATTTTTATGCGATAAAAATGAATCAAATGGAGGTAAAATAGTTAAATATAGTTAAACTTCGAAATAGGCCATGAAATTTTAATATGATGTCACATGCATATTTTACTCACTGTGTGTAAAATTTAAGATGACCTTGATTCATTTTGCATGATTTATGAATTTTTAGTGAAAAAATGGCATAAATAGTGACTATTTTAGCATAAATAGCTAAAACGAATTACATGGCATGAGAAAATTATTTTAGGTTGCATTTATATCCCACTTATCAGATCTAAAGTTGTAAAATTAATTTGATTAATTTTTGTATACTTTAGATGTTTTATTTGATAAAACCGATAAATCGCAACTATAATTTTCTCGAAATAAATTCTAAAATTTTAACCATGTTTTTGACATTATGAGGGTCATGGACATATTCTAGAATGTTCAAAAATTTAAAATTCAAATTTTAAAATTATTGTAATTTAATTTGGATTTATTTCATAAATGTTATGATTTTAGGGTAAAAAATGAGCATAAAATTAAATCAAGTTGAATTATTGTAAAAAATTGAGTGATGACTAATTTTTGAGACCTAAGAGTGTTAGGATAATTAACTTGAGCTTAAATTTTATTTAAGTATTGATTTGTGATTTTAATAAGTTATTATCACGCATTTCCATAAAACCGGGTTATATAATCGATATAAGTTAAATAGGGCGATTTGGCATATAATTTGGCATGATAGATACATATTATAATGCTTCATATTTCATTGTTGAATGTAATATTTTATTTATATAATTTTTAATTATGTAATTTATCTTAGTATGGCCTTAGTTTTAATCGATATTACCCGTAATGAAAGGGAATATTGATTCGGTTGTAATTTAATGTGATCTCGTATCACTTTTATTTTTACTAGTTTTTCATATTACAAATGTATAATAGGAATAGCTTTGTATTTTTATTATTATTTGTAACTCCGGAGTTCCTTCAAGACGGTGCCATTCGGAAATGCGTTTCGACAAAGACGGTGTTCTTGGGAGGCGTGCCACTTGAAGATTCAAGGGACCAAAGGAGTTGGTTTCCGAATATGTAATAGATTATTTGATTTTCTATTTTAGGAAGGCCATACTAGGAATTTATTATTTGTTTTGCATTTCTTTTAATATATTGCATGCATTGCCAAATCGCCATAACAACACATGCATATCATATCGAGTCTTCGACCGTATCAATTATAATTATCAATAATTCGAATTTTAGTTCACTTAAAATTGATAGATAATAAATTGACAAGACCTTTACTTTTAAAAGATTGAGACGTAGCCTTACCAAATAGTAGGAGCCCATGAATCTAAATTTCATATAGGTACAATACGGTATTGAAATATTATACCGGGGTGCTTGCTTTGACGTTGGGTGAGTGGTGTAATAAATAGTTATTACACTTCGAAAATTTGGTTGATCTCAACGAAGGTATTTTGCGACCGTAGCCGCAAAAAGTTCGGGCTAAAGATGAATTTAACGTAAATTCATCGACCGAGAGTTCTAATTGTAGAATCGGTTAAGAGGGTTAATCCACCAAGTTATATTAGTAAAGATATAGAGGGCCCGTAGGCTCACATCCAAGTTAATATGAATTTTAGATCTCGGAATCATTATCATAGTTGGGTAAAGGTCACTATGAAAATGCTATACTTGTATTAAAATTTACGAGTATTATAACGATAAATGTTAATTGTTTCCTTCATCTCCGTTTTGGTAGTTATTTATCCGCAATGGATTCATCTAATAATCTTACACCGATTACTATTAATTCGTGGCTCCAATCATTCAATGAAAAATGCTCCTTGTATGACAATGACCCGATTAGAGAACTACGCTTTGGCATAGGTGAGGATGGAAATCTTTGCTACCTTACCACTACCACACCTCCCACTCCTATATTCATGCCCACTTCCTTGGTAAGAGAATCTTGTGAGGAGAATCTCACAAATTCCAAGGTATCCGTGTTTGTAGAAGCAAGGAGAAATATCATATTGAGTGGGAGTTCTAGCAAGAATGTCCTTGCAACTGAAAGGAGTAATGGTATTACTAAAGGAAAAGCAAAGAAGGGTAAGAAACCCAAACCCGATAATGAATTGGAAGTAGATAGTGAGACTACCACAACCAAAACCAAGAAGGGTGCCCAATTCTACGATGAATGTCATTATTGTAATGTCATGGGCCATTGGAAGCGTAATTTCCCCAAGTATTTGGAAGATATCAATATTGGAATTGTCACTCCACTTAGTAATATTTCTTCCGAAATCTTTGTTATTGATATAAATTATAATTCCACCTCAACGTGGGTATTGGATACCAGTTGTGGTTCTCATCTTTGTAATCATTTACAGGGGTATGGGAATGTGGAAAAGCTGAACAAGTGTGATGTAGATCTCCGACTAGGAAATGGAGCTAGGGTAGCCGCCACTTCAAAAGGGAATTATGAACTTGTTTTAGCTAATAGCTTTGAGTTGTACTTACATAATTGTTGTTATGTACCCACTTTGTCTAAAAACAATATTTCCATTTCTATGTTAGACATGGAAGGATTTTTTTTTTCCTTCTGCCATAAAAAACAATCGTTGTATTTTGTTGAAAATGACTTGGCTGTAAGCCAAGCCACTTCAATCAATGGTATTCATGTTTTAGACACTTCCAACTTAACTAAAGATATCTATAACATACAATCCAAAAGACTCATAACTAGTGATCCAAATGATTTGTACATTTGGCTTTTTCGATTAGGTCACATAAATGAGAAACGCATTAAAGGGCTAGTGTCGACTAGATTTATTGGACCATTTGATTTTCAATCATATGGAATATGCGAATCTTGTCTCCTTCGCAAATTTGATTCATATCCCCTTTAGTGGTAAAAGGACACATGCAAGTGATTTTTTTTTTTTTTTTTTTTTTTTTTTTTTTTTGATGAAATGTAAGTTTCCATTAAGCACGAAACAGCTATTACAAGCTACATACATTTTAAGACATAATACAATTTTTAACACCTCCCCTCAAAGAGGGAAGACATAAGACAATACAAATTTAAAGGAATACATCATTCATCCCATCAGGGGGTACAGTTATCCTAGTAGCAAGATGCATCCTAATTTCATGCATAATCTGGGAGCTCAAAACCGCAGGCCTCATCAGCAACCCATCAACCCGAGCCCTATTTCTTTGAAGCCAGAGATGATAGTAAGCTGCCATAACCATACACAATAGACCCTTTTTCTTCAGCTGCGTACACTGATATCCCTCAGTCCATTCCAACAGATCAGAGTGAGGAATAACCACCTGACACAGCCTAGACAAATCATCTAGCACCTGCCTGCTATATACACAAGTCTGAAAGATGTGATCATAGCTCTCAGTGCCCTGTCCACATAGCAGACATCTATCATCAGGTGCAATACCCAAAGCAAATAATCTTTCCTTGAGCATCAAAGCTCTCCTAGCAATCATCCAGCAGATAACCTGATGTTTAGGTATACAAACCTGATGCCAAATCAGTTTATGCCATGACACAGGCTGAAATTTCTGTCTCAGCATATCATAGCCACTACCAATGGTATAGCCCTTAGGATCCATGATCCACTGTCCATCTGAGTAACCAGGAGCCAGAATATCACGAGCTCTACAGACCTGTTTCCAACCCCAACTGATATCACCACTGGGTTGGTAATTAGGCCATAGACCCCCCTTTATATACACCTGATGTACCCACTTCACCCACAGTCTATCAGGACTACAATAGACCCACCAAACAAGCTTTCCAATTGCAGCCATATTCCAAGAAAAACTGTCTCTAATTCCAAGACCTCCTTCAGACTTAGGAGCACACACCCTCTCCCAACTTACCTTTGGAACTCTCATATAATCCACAGTACCATCCCAAAGATAGTTCCTATAAATGGAGTTAATTTTATTGAGGACCCCCTTTGGAATGATAAAAAATATTGATCCAATAACTATATATGGCAGTTAGGACAGAGTTAACTAAAATCAGTCTCCCAGCATAGGAGAGCTTTTTGGTCCCAAAGCTCCTAATTCTCTGAACCAACTTTTCTACCAACACCTGACAATCTGCCTTAAGCATTCTCCCACAAGTAATAGGTATCCCCAGGTATTTAAAGGGCATTTGCCCTTCACAGAACCCAGAAATCTGTAGAATATCATGTAAAAGTGACGAAGTAGTCATAATTTCCCCTTGCGGTGATGCTCATAGGAACACATACATCGGCATGTATTAGTTCTAACAAATCTGGGTTCTGATGATTTAAGTAGATATGGGTATGTTTACTTAATCAAATATAAAGCGAATCATTTGAGAAATTTAAAGAATTTCTAAATGACGTAGAGAACCAATTGAACAAAGTACTAAAGCATTACGATCCGATCGTAGTGGCAAAGATCTAAGTAATGAATTTGATTTATTAAATATGGATTATGACCTTGTGTCACTACCCATAAGATCAAACTAATATGAGTCGGGTTGAGTTGTTGAACTCACTTTTGGGGATTTTATTTTAATCTGGAGGGTCAACCTGGAAATACCTAAAATAGAGAGTCTATTTAACAAATTACATGGATCAGACTCGCATATTACATGAATCAAGCTGCCATAATAGAGCCGGTCTATTTATGAGCTAACATATTATTCTAGACGAACTTATATTACTTCACCACATATGTTTGTGACTCACAAAGCTATCTCTTAAGAAGATAGAAGTATTTCTAAGAGATAGAGTGGGAGTAAATCATCACAAACATGTTTTATAAGTAATGTGTTACTTTTGAAAGTAAAGGAACTATAATCTATTAAGATAGAGTGGGAGTAAAGTACACATGTATAGTTAATGTGTTACTTTTGAAAGTAAAGGAACTATAATCTATTAAGATAGATTTGGAGTAAAGTACACATGTCTTATTGTCAATTTGTTACTTTTCGAAAGTAATGGAATTATAACCTATTGAATGATCAATTGCGAGTAGTCCCAAATCGACTTTGTTGCATAATCTCAAGAGCAGATTTACTTTAAGGCGATGGTCTCTTTAAAGTAAATAGAGCTTTAGAGTACCTAAATGCATAGATTGACATGAAGATGTTGATCAAGATAAATCATGTTAGGAATTGCCAAATTTCATTTTGATGAAGAATGGCAAATGATATTAAAAATTCGCTTTTCTAAAATGGAAATTTAGAGAAGGATGTGTATGGAACACAAAACTTTGGATAAAGATCTAAGAATCCTAACATATTATGCAAAGCTTAAGCAATCCTAGAATAGCCTTAAGCAAGAATCAAAGGATTATACTTTTCGTTCATGTGATAATTGAGAATGGTTTCATTCACATTGTTGAAGAATCATATTTATACATGAACTTAAGTGGGAGCCAGAATTATTTTTCCATGTCTTATATGTTGATAACATATTACTTCCTGAGAATAGTGTACCAATGCTCTCCTCTGTGAAAGAGTGATTGGGAGACTGGGAAAGGGTGTAATGTATTCTAGATTTCTGAATCTATGTGTTAAAATTGAGAGAATATTGGCATAGAGTTGAGAGCCTTATGATGATAAGTTCTTTCATATCTGTTTTACATCAACAAGGTTGAGTAGGTTATTCATATTGATGAAAGTGGAATAACTATGATAGAGTCATAGTCATTCAATGAACCTAAATAAGTTGTTGATCACATGAAATCGATTACTAATATTTCCGCCATTAGAACGATCATGTGTGCCATTATATGTACATACCATGATGAATCATATGCTTGGAGCATAATAAGTCAATAACAAGTTAATTCGAATGATGGTCTTTTAAAAGCCTTAAAGAACATCCTTTGAGATTCTTGAACAGAATTGGGGATTCGTTCTTATGTTTGGATGATAAACTAAGTTGTGTGTTGAAGGGTTACACAGACTCTAGTTTCCAAACCTATAAGGATTTATCGAAATCCTAGGCCGATTTTATTGACTTAGGAGTAAGACACTAGAGAAATCTTTTAGTTTCTACCATTGCAAGTTCTACAAACAGAATCTAAGTACATTGTGATAAGATGGTAAACACATGGAATGAGATTAGATCCCTCTACCATAGACTTTATCACAAGTTATATGATAACAGTGGGAGCATCTTCCATGTATAAGAGCCCAAGTCTAGTTAGGAGACTAGACATAGACTTAGATAAATTCATGTTATTAGAAATAACATTGAATAGAAGGAAATAACAATTCATAAAGTTGGAATATATGGATACTAGTATATCCACTTACCAAGATTTTATTGCATTTTAACTAGTGTAAAAGGTATACTATAGATTATAAGATATGAAGTAGTAATAGAGTATTGACTATTCATATATGATAATCGCATTTATCGTTTGAGTTTCTTTAAAACTCATTCATTACTTTGTTATATCCAAATGGGTTGTTGAGACAATATTGAACCCCATTGAAGTGATCTGGATTGACATAGTATGCGCCCCTGGTTACTTATAGGAGGTGACGTCTCGAAGTGACTAGAGTGTGATGCGATTGATGGCAAGTTCAAGTGCCATATGGTCATAAGAGATGACTAGTCGATCACATAGACAGACTGTATGGGACGCTCTGTCGGGCAGTGACCGCTTATAGAGTTTTGGAAATTCATAAAGCCTGGTCGTGGCGAGAGCTACTATAATATTCTTATGAGTCGATTCTTTTGACTAGAGACTATTTGCCCAAGTTGGCACAATTTTCTAATTAGCTTTGATTTATACTCTACGACTGTCGTAACTGAAGTCAAATGAGTATATTTTGGGTCATGATGAACTGTGGCTATACGAAGGGAATAGTGCGATAGGAATTGTCCACCCCCTTATCAGGGTTGTTTGAAATCTCAGGGTCACTCGAGGAGTAGTGAACTGAAAATGCGTTGCCACGCTCAGACGGTATCTATGGTAGATAATTCCGGTCAGACAGTTACTCACCAGATCGAGGAAACCACTCAAGATATGATCAAATGTAAGTACGACCTGCAAGACACCTTGCATTGAGTGGGAGATTGTAATAGGACAAGAGAATTGGTGACGCACACTTGTCTTGGACAAGTGGGAGATTGTTGGAGTATGTGTCCTCAACAATAGTGCGATCACAGGATTTAAAATCATAATTAAATCTCATAATAAGAATACGAAAGGGATGATAAATTACATAGCCAACTGATCAATATTAATCGGTAACGATTGGCTTGCTAGAGTTTGACGTTACTGTCGTAGGACGGTGGTGGTCAGTTGATCCCTTAAGGTCACACCTATAGGATGATGCCCTTATCAGTAAAGTTAATTAGTTGTATTTTGATACAAGTTAATTAATTCCTTAAATGAGAACAATTTATATTTTTGAAAGGAAATATGTATCTTATTGTAATTCGATTAAATAAGATTTGATTTAGTGGATTAATATATTAATTTACTAAATTATGTTGAGGTTTTATAAATATTTCGAGGCAGTGGTAATTAGTTATTTACATTTACAAGAGGTTGTAAATTTAACTAACTAGTTATTATGGGACCCATTATATGCTGATATAATGGTAAAATATTACTCAATAAGTTGAGTGAATATATGTTTATTAATTTGTCACATAATTATTGTATGATCAAATTAATATTTAATTATGTAACATAATTAAACATAAGACTTATAAACATTTGTGGGACAAATATTATAAGACAAAAATGGACCCATATACAGCAATGTGTACCGTCCAAAACATGAGCGTGCTAGAGTTTTGGTTTTGTCATTTAGTTGTTGGAAAGATGCTCCAACAAATTATGACAATACTTTACTAAAGCCTACTACCTACACTATTTTGCATGTGATTTTGAGAAGACCAAAAATGCTCTTAAAAGAGCAAAGTGGCCGGATCACTTGAGTATAAGAGGACACTTTGTTGTTCTTATTTTTCTACTTGTTTTCTAAAAAAGATGCTCACGTCTTCAACACATGCAAAACCTCTCTCATTCATAGTTTTCTTTCTAAAAACTTGAGAAATTTCAATCTAAATTGTTCAAGACCACTACTAATATTATTAATGTAATATATGAGTATTAGTAGTCATTTTTAAGGTAGAATATCTAGCAAATATTATTTAGTAGTGATAAGGGCTAGTCTTGGGTGTATCTCTTGAGGAGGGTTTCTACTTTGAGACCAAGGTTGGAGGATCATCCATTACATTTAAGCTCAAGAACAAATAAGGAAGGTGACCTTAATTGTGCCCATTATTTCAAGCCATATAAGAATGTAAGGAACATTGTTTTTCTTATTTTATCTCTTATTTAGTTATGCATGCACTAGATCTAAAGAACTCATATTAATATGTTAATTAGTTCACCATTAGAAGAGTCTAATAATAGGTATATGAACCTAACACTTTCACCTTCAGCCCAATCCACACAGTCGTTTTCTCATTGCAACGACACTATCCCCTGCTCGGCAATGCGACCTTGGCGGTGCATAATCGTAAGTAATAGGAGATGGTCAGATTCATTCGCAACCCATAAATATGGGCCTACCCGCTGATCATCGTGATCAAACCAGAGTCTGGAAGAGTAATTGTTATAGAATGCCTGCTCAAGTTTGTGAGCCTGACGGAAGCATTCCTGCTCCTGACCCCCGCCAAACTCGATGAGGGCGCACCGCCCGATGCCATCATGCGCATCATTGTCCGGGTAGATAGTTTGAACCAAATTCAATCCGGCTAACTGAATCAAACCTATTAACCAGTCAAGGCTATACGAGAGTATAGCCTTTCCATGCCCGTCCTCTGTATACGGGAGATTGTGAATGATGCACGTAAAGGGTTTAGCGTACATAAATCTAGTTGGGGGTCCTGTAAGAGGTTCATATGATGCTTCATCATCATCATCATCATCATCATCGGATGAATAATATGAACCACTATAAGTTGATGAACTTGATGACATAATCGATGTGGAAAATTAATGGAAGACTTAACAAGTTAAGAATTGGAAAGTGCAAACGGTACAAGTTAAGATTGTGAAAATAATAATTCTACTTGTAATGAGTTTGGGTTGTATTGGAAACGGTATAGTAAGATAGTAAGAATTGGAACCGGTATAATAATAAGATAAGAATTGGAAACTTAACAAGTTAAGAATTGGAAAGTGGAAATGGTACAAGTTAAATAAGAATCGGTCAACTCTACCGTGTTAAACATATTAGCTTACAACGGTTATCAAAAAATAGTTGTCCAATTAGTAAAAACACAACGGTTATTAAAAAACCGTTGTCCAATTAGTAACAACAAAACGGTTATCAAAAAACCGTTGTCCAATGACTAAAAACACAACGGTATTGATTTGACTAATGCATGCCTTGTAATTTTTACTTTTTCTGAATTAAAGTTGCAGTATTGCGTGTTTGACCATATGTATAACACAAAATGATAACGGTTCTTTGTTAAGCCGTTATCATATTACATATATCAACTACGGTTGGACAGAACCCGTTTTAAAAAAAAATTGTTTAATTATCTGTGATTTTCTAGTTTTGTGATTTGACTAATGCATCCCGTGTAATTTTTACTTTTTCTGATTCAAAGTTGCAGTATTGATTGTTTGACAGTATGTATAACACAAAATGATAACGGTTCTTTGTTAAGCCGTTATCATATTTCATATATCAACAACGGTTATTGTAAATCCGTTGTCATATTACACCAATAAACAACGGTTTTTCTTATAACCGTTGTAAATACAGATCCACTGTGAAAATTGAAAAGTTTGTGGTTTTACCAATGCATGCCCTATTATTATTGGTTGTTTGACCATTATTCACCTCATGCATGCATGCACAATTAATACAAGTTTGAATGTAACGTGTGGATGAAATTAATCTAATTAATTATAGCTTTAATATACAATAAATAGCATCACATTTGCAGTAACAATAAGAATCACTTTATTATTACTAACCTTTCTACTTAACTTTTTAAATAATATACATATACATACATATCATAAAAAAAAGAATGTCGTCGTCTTTATCATCCGCAGTCGCACCTCCTCAGCAATCGGTAACCCACTATATCAACCCGATTACGTGCATAATTCACGATCTCCCAGTCATACGCGATGCTGCTGGGAAGCCAGCTTCTAAGTCTCTTATACCATTGAGGGACATCCTCTTTGAGAATGGGTTTTCAAATGTTAGGGCAATCCACCCGGCTTGGATTTCTGGTCGTGGGTTTCTTGGATATGCTCTGATCGTGTTTCGAGGGGATGGTCTTGACGATTTTCGCCAAGCAAAACAACTCGCTGTAAGGTATGCATCACGAGACCATCAAAGGGGCAAAAGTGACTTTTATGGCGATGACCCTAAGGATCGTTATGTACACGCTGGGCCTTACTTATGGGTTGCCACCGCTGAGGACCCTTATCTGATGAGAAGGTTCATATCGTACAGGTTTATTAATGTACCGAAATCATGGGAAGAAGAAGAAGTGCCTCATTTTGATCACCGTCTTGATGTCGATGTAGTAAGCTTGATTTATAATCAAGTTTATCCTTAGTACCCACCTCCTAGTCAAACTCCTGTTAGGGTGTTTAATTAATTTACTAATTAGTTAGCTGTTTGTTTTTGTGGTTTTTATTTTTAATTGTGTTTCCATTTTTTTTCCCTTGTTGTACTGTTTGTTTTTTCGCCATTGTATAATATGCTCGTTTTAATATATAGTTCTACTCTTATTACATGAAAATGCTTATTAACATAGATTTTAAATAACTTGCGAACAGACAAATGAATGAAACAATAACATATAATATAAGGACACCGGTAGTGCATAAGAACCGTGTTAGAATATAAACACCTCTAAAAATAAATGGAAATTGGAAGATATTAATAAGATAATTACAACGGTTCTTATAAGAACCATGTTAAATTATGCAATTGCTGAATAACATATTTTAAATAACCTTCTTTCTCTCTCTCTCTCTCTCTCTCTCTCTCTCTCTCTCTCTCTCTCTCTCTCTCTCTCTCTTATTACTCAAATTATGTCAAGTGGTAGTTCTTCTTCTTCCTCTATTTTAACAGGGACATGTAATTGCTTAGTTCTGGCAGCATTGCGGACTTCTTGGACTTTGAAAAATCCGGGAAGAAAGTTTCTTACTTGCAAATTCTATAATCCCGAGACTAAAATGCGTGGATGCAATTACTTCAAGTGGGTTGATGAACCAATGACTGAGTGGCAGAGGAAGGTTATAAACAGGTTAGTGAATGAGAAAAAGAGCATGGATATCGAGATTACTCAAGTAAGAAGTATACTACATCAACTTGAAGAATTGAAGCAGGGAAATGACAATGAAATATTGAAGGCAAAAGAAGAATACAAGAAGTTAACTATGGATATCGTAGAACTCAAAAATAATGAGGCATGGCTTAAGTTAATTGTCAAATTTATTCTTCTAATTGTAATTTACTTAGTTTATTATGTATGGTGGTAGTTTGTACTCTTTATATGTAAACTCGTAATCCTTTAAATTAATGGAAATAAGCAAGATTTTCTGAGAAACATATTGTAATTAGCTGGCATATACCAAATGATGCTTTATTTCTTAGCGGTAAAATCAAACACAATGAAATATAAAATAAAACGGTTATACCCAAATCGTTGTTCAGGACGTATACAGTTATAACGGGTTCAGGCCGTTGTTATGTACTCCCTCCCATCCACTCTTTTCTTCCCTATTTCCTAAAACGGATTATTCAGTTTTCTTCCCCTTTCCTTTTTGAGAAAGTTTTTATTAATATTATACTCCTACCTCTCTCCACTCATCAAACCCCACTATATCCTTTATTAATATTTAATTCTAATTATTCCTACCTCTCTCCAATAACCAAACCCCACCCATCTCCTTTATTAATATTTAATCCTAATTATTCATACCTCTCTCCAATTACCAAACCCCACTCATATCTTTATCAATATTATATTCTCCACCCTTAATCTCCGTGCCCACTTCAAATTGGAAGAAAAGAGTGGATGGGAGGGAGTATATAAAAATGATACTTTATTTCTTGGCGGGAAAATCAAACAAAATAAAAATATTAAAGACAACGGTTATTTCTAACCCGTTGTAGATAGTATAATCAATTACGGTTTTAAACAAAATTATTGTCTATTTGGAAACAAAATACAACGGTTTTTCTTATACCGTGTTTATTACTTTCCATTAAACAAGGTCTTGCAAGTGTTGTATTATTCACACATATATACTCTGAGCTTCCCCTCCCCCACATAATATCCTCAAACATTGAGCTTCCCCTCAACCACCAGCCTACCCCATCGTCGTCGCAGTCATCGTCATCATCCCCATTGCCGTCGCCATATCAATCCGAATTCTCCTCTTTAAAGAAGTAATAAACCCTCCTCTCTAGAGATTTGTTTGTTATTAAAAGTATGCATTGTTATTATTTGTTTATTAATTTCTGCTTTAGATATGGTCGAAAAGCGGAAAAGAAACGATGGAAATGCGTCAGGCGACGAATCAGGTGATGAGAATAATTTGTAACACTGCGGGTCGAATGCGCCATAGGATTTCCCTAGAAGCAATAAATTCAAAGATATCTAATCCTTTACAGTGGGATAAAGATACGGGGCTGCCATATGGGGAGAATGCCGGGTATTTTTCAAGTTGGATTGGTTGTTGTGTAAGACAGTATGTGCCTCTCGGTACGCCGTGTATCAGTGAACTGAGTAATGAAAGGATTCTATAACCCTCTAATTAAACTCCTTTAATTTTAGATCTAAATATCTCATAAAATTAGATGTCGATCTTATGCATGCATGACATAATAAAATAGAAAAGTAAGAACAAGGTTCCTTACTATGATGAAAACGGTTTTAAGGGCACAAGTAAGAACACCTTTCTTAACTTGTTCTTGAGGTCAAAGTAAATGGATGATCCCCTTAGTCCCAACAGTGTGAGAACCTTCTTTCAATTGCACCAAGACTACCCCTTAAAACTAATTAATATATTAACTAGATGTATAATTAGATACCTTAAAAATTAATCTTATTATTATTTCTATTACTACCTTTAGTAATCTAAATATAAGATTTTTGAAAGATTTATATTCTAAAACTATTTTAGAGAAAAGGAGAAAAGTAAGAGAAGTAAAATTGTGTAAGAATGAATAATAGAATAAGAACAATTCTTATTCATTTAAGGGGGTAGAAAAACCGGTGGGATGGGTGGCTTAGGGAGCCAATGCATGCTCATTCTCTTTTAGAATTGTTCTTATCTAAATACATTAGGGTGTAGGCTAGTTCATAATTGTAATTATTGTGTTCTCCACAATTAAAAAATAATTAAGCAAATCACCCTAATATCTTCTAAAAACCACTCCATTAGATAATATGGACTCCATTTTATTTTTGCCAATTGTCACTTTGTCATATAATGTGTGACATGTAACATGTTATTAATTATATTAATGCATATTTAACAATTAAATATCATTACATATATTAATTCAATTATATATAACAATTGACTAGTAATTCACAATCACAAGTATATAAAATGGATCATGTTAATATAATCTACAACACATTGTAATTATAATTAACTAATCATTCTTATTTAATTGTTTCATAAACAAAATTTTAGTAATATAACATTTCAATTACTAAAACGAATCTTATTTAATCGAATTACAATAAGATTCATATTCTCACTCACATATGTAAATTGTTCAATTTTAAGGAATTAATTAATCTGTATCATTATACAATTAATTAATTTATCTATTACGGGAATTGTCCTTTAGGTGTGACCTTAAGGGATCAAATCGATCACCCTTTGTTAAAACAAAGAATGTCAAACTCTAGTCAGCCAATCATTACTGATTAATGTTGATCAGTTGACATATAAATATGAATCATCCCTTCATGTATTCTTATCATGAGTTTTAATAATGTGATCGCACTATTGTCAAGGACACATACTCCAACAATCTCCCACTTGTCTGAGACAAGTGTGCGTCACCAATTCTCTTGTCATATTACTATCTCCCACTCAATGCAAGGTGTCTTTCAGGTCGTCCTTGCAAGTGATCATATCAAGAGTGGTTTCCTCGATCTAGAGAGTAACTGTCTGTCCGGAATTATCTACCGTAGATACCTTCCGAGCGTGGCCACGCATTTTCAGTTCACTACTCCTCGAGTGGCCCTGAGATTTTTAAATAACCCTGACAAGGGGATGGACAATTCCTATCGCACTATTCCCTTTGTTTAGCCACAAATCATCATGACCCAAAAGATGCCAATTTCACCTCATTTACGAAAGTCGTAGAGCATAATTTAAAGTAACTCAGAAATTGTGCCAACTTGGGCGAACAGTCTCTAGTTAAAGAATTGACTCAAAAGAATACTATAGTAGCTCTCGCCACGACCAGGCTATATGAATTACCAGAACTCTATAAGCGGTCACTGCCCGACAAAGTGTCTCTTACAGTCTGTCTACGTGATCGACTAGTCATATCTTATGACCCTATGGCACTTGAACTTGCCATAAATCGACTCACACTCCAGTCACTTAGAGACGTCACCTCATATGAGTGACCAGGGGCAATTACTATGTTAATCCGGTTCACTTTAATAGGGTTCAATGTTGTCTCAACAACCTATTTGGATATAACAAAGTAATAGATGAGTTTAAGAAACTCAAACGATAAATGCGATTATCACATATGAATAGTCAATACCATTTTACTACTTCATATCTTATAATCTAAAGTGTATATTTTACAATTATCAAGGTGCAATAAAAGCTTGGTCAATGGACATATTCCATGTATCCATTCAGTCCAACTTTATGAATTGCTATTTCCTTCTATTCAATGTCATTTCTAATGTCATGAACTTTTCTAAGTACATGTCTAGACTTCTTCATAGACTTGGGCTCTTTAACTTGAAATATGATCCCACTGTCATCATATAACTTGTGATAAAATACTTGGTGGAAGGGTCTACCTATAGTCCCTTTATGAACCACCTTATCATAATGTACTCAGACTCCATTTGTAGAATTCGCAATGGTTGATTCTAAAACATTTTTCTAGTCACTTACTCCTGAGTCAATAAAATTTGCCTAGGATTTCGATAAATCCTTATAGGTTTGGAAATTAGAGTTTGTGAAATCTTCAACACACAACTTAGTATATTACCCAAACACAAGAACGGATCCTCATTCCTTCTCAGGAATTTATAATGGATGTTCTTGAAGGCTTTCAAATGACTTTTATTTGGAATAACTTGTCATTGACTCATTATGCTCCAAGCATATGATTCATCATGGCATGTGCATATATTGGCATTCATAATCGTTCTAATGGCGGAAATATTAGTAATTGATTTCATGTGATCAACAACTCATGGGGTTCAGTGAATGACTATGACTCTCTCATAGTAATTCCACTTTCAACAAAATGAATAACCTCCTCAACCTATGTTGATTATAAACAGATAAAGAATCTTATCAATCATAAGATACTTATCTAAGTGCCGATCTAAATTTCCCTATATCATGATAGATTTGGAATTTTAGAATGCATCATGTCTTCATTCATCGAGTATTGAAAACCAAAAACACTCCTTCATCGATGGTAGTGTTAGCATTTCACTCTCAATGACATTAACATGAAAGACAATTTCTCCCACTGATCTTCATGTCTAAACATGACAATATTGACTCCCACTTAAATCCATGTATACTTATGGCTTCTCGATAACTCGAGTGAAACCATTTTCTCATCACATGATTGTAATGATCATTGCAATTTTTAAGTGTTAATTAAAACCTCGTGCTTATGTCACACATACAACACTCTTTTCTAAATACCTATTTAGAAATTGGTCTTAACTTGCTTATACATACTATGAGGTGTAGCAATGATGATATGGATCTTAGCTTGGTTACATTTTAACTTAGCTTTCTAGACAACTTTAGTGTCTTTTCATGCAACTCTTATGCATAGACTTCACATTGGTTCATTAGGCTCTTATGTAAAATCGAATTGAAAATTACTTGATACAACCACTTCATAAACTTTATCGGAGAATACTTTCTCTTGGTCTAAGAAGCTTTCTTTTGGTCTCCTCACGAGTCTCGATTTTGACCTAATAAGCTTTCTTTTGGACTCCTCACTAGCCTTGAGTTTGACCTAATAAGCTTTCTTTTGGTCTCCTCACTAGCCTTGAGTTTGACCTAATAAGCTTTCTTTTGGTCTCCTCACTAGCCTTGAGTTTGTTGCTTAATTTCTCCCACTCTATCTTTTGAAAAATACGCCTATTTTTCTCGAAAGATAGCTATGTAAGCAACAAACAATTTGATACTTACCCTTGTGAATGAAGAAAATATCGCACATTATGACTTTAAAAGATGACCGTCTTGTAATGACATTGTAATCTAGTAGTAAGATAAACTAGCCTTTATAAGATAAAGGATTTGATTCATATCCATGTCTTATACAATTTTAGGGTCTTAAGCCCTCCCATAGCTCGTATGGAGTCTTATAAGTGGTTACAAGTCTTTACTATAAGTGGTGTTTTCAATTGGTTTATGAAATTCCCTACCTTGAGTTCAAATAACTATATTTGACTTTACAATCGTTCTTCCTTATGTCAAATAAGATGTGGTATTTAGTCATAAAAGTATAAGAGGGAATCAAATTCATGGCTTATGAACTCATTACAATGATCCAATCATTGTAATTCTTTTATGATCAATTTAAGTCAAATCAATTTATGTTGTTGATGTAAAAGGTGTATAATGACAAGTTTTTAGAACATAGAAAAATTCCATAAACCGAATGACTTGGGTTGAAAGCCAAGTCATTAAAATTCATACAACCATTGTTTTCAAAATGGAAATAAAACAAATTTCCATGTCCAACACGGAAATCAAAACGAGTTCTAAAACAACAAGTCAAAATATAATAATACTAAGAACACAATACAAAATAAAAGCCAAGCTTCCATAGGTCTTCTACCATGGGCGGCTACCCTAGCATCCCTTTGTTGAAGATCTTCCTCAAGCTTGCTTGTCCTTGCCTTTGTCTTTGCTCACATGCCCTATAATACATTAAAGGGGGCGAGAATCACAACTTGTATCTTAATACCAAAGTTGGGATTTATATAAATAACACAATAGATTGGAGAATTTATTACCTACTGGAGTCACACGTCTAGCTTTGACATCTCCTAGTTACTTTGGGCAATTACGTTTCCAATGGCCCGTACCACAACAATAGTGGCACTTATCTTCGGAAGATGCACCCTTTTTGGGCTTGGATGAGCTATTCCCATTAGCTTTCCCTTTGCCCTTGTTGGGAGTGGGTTTCTTACCCTTTCTAGCGCTTTTCTTGAATTTCCCCTTGCTCTTATCATTAATATTGAGCACATCCTTGGTCGTACTCATATTGAGATCCATGTCTCTCTCGGCTTGTACAAGCAAGTTGTATAATTCATGGAGAGAGGTTTTCATGTTTTGCATATTGTAGTTTACCCTAAACTGTACATATGCATAAAAGAAAAGCCCTTGTCTTTTCTATGCATAAAACCGGTTGGGGGGAGGGAAGAGGGCCAATGCATGAGCTTCACATTCTACCCAAGGAAAATTAGGTATGCAAGGCTATATATAGAGTATGATCATTGTGTTTCCCATTAAAATAAACAACACAATATAAACTCTAATACTCCCTCCAATTTTCGGCACAACCATAAAATGGAAGGTCCATTTTATTTTTGTCATTTGTCAATTTTGTCATGTGTGACATGTTACATGACATGTAACACTATAGTGTATTTTTAACATATTAAAAATCAACATATTAATAAAATATGTCACATACAAAATTAAATTAGTAATTCTTGATTACTTGTACCAAAAATGGGTCATATAATTATAAACTACAACAACTTGTATTTATAATAAATTATTCATTCTGTTCCAATTGTTTCGTAAACAATAATTTAATCTAAGTAATAAAACAATTCGATTACTTAGACCGTATCTCATTTAATCAAATTACAATAAGACACGTTAACTTTACTCACAAAATCATCCGTCAATTTTAAGCAATTTAATTAACTCGTATCGGCATACGATTAATTAAATAATCAATTAAGAGTATTTCTCTATAGGTATGACCTAAGGGGATCAATTGATCACCACCGTCGCACGACAGTAATGTCAAACTCTAGTCAGCCAATCATTACCGATATGTGTGGACCAGTTGACTGTAAAATATTAGTTCCCACATGTATTCTTAAAATGAGATTTAAACATGTGATCATTATGATCGACAGTTGTGATCGCATTATTGTCGGAGGACACTTATTCCAACAATCTCCCACTTGTCCTCGACAAGTGTGCGTCACCAATTCTCTTGTCCTATTACTATCTCCCACTCTATGCAAGGTGTCTTTCGGGTCGTACTTGCAAGTGATCATATCAAGAGTGGTTTCCTCGATCTGGAGAATAACTGATTGACTGGAATCATCTACCATAGATACCTTCCGAGCGTGGCCATGCATTTCCAGTTCATTACTCCTCGAGTGGCCCTGAGATGTTGTTTTAACCCTGACAAGGGGTGGACAATTCCTATCGCACTATTCCCTTCGATTAGCCACAGCCATCATAACCCAAAATATGCCCATTTGACCCCATTTACGAAGGTCGTAGTAACATAAATCAAAGTTAATCTGAAACTGTGCCACCTTAGGCGAACAGTCTTTAGTCAAAAGAATCGACTCATTAGAATACAATAGTAGCTCTCGCCACGGCCAGGCTATATAAATTTGCCAGAACTCTATAAGCGGTCATAAGGCCCGACAAAATGTTCCTAACAGTCTGCCTATGTGATCGACTAGTCATCTCACATGACTCTATGACACTTGAACTTGCCATCAATCGCATCACACTCTAGTCACTTCGAGACGTCACCTCATATAAGTGATTATGGGCAATTACTATGTTAATCCGGGTTCACTTTAATGGGGTTCAGTATTGTCTCTACAACCCGTTTGGATGTAACAAAGTATAAAAGGAGTTTTTAGATTTAAAAACTCGAACGACAAATGTGATTATTACATATGAACAGTCAATACCTGATTACTACTTCATATTCTTATAATCCAATTTGATCTTTGTACGTAGTTGTTCATCTCAATCCAATTAAAATGACATATGACATGACTCGTCATGTTAAGCCTATGAGAAGGCTTTGGTTAGTAGGTTTTATCAACTTCTTGTACCTTACTCAACTTTACTACATACTCGTTTTCCTTTGTAATGTATACATTTGCATTACAAAACTTTCTGAGTACGTGTCTAGATCCAATCTAGACATAGGCCCTCTAGCCTTAGAATAGCTCCCACTTTGTTTTTCACAGTAAAGCGGGACTCATCCTTCTTGCACATCTCATGATTGCAAGTGTACTCAATTTCCGTTGTAAATATCTCTCATTGTTCTTTATTGCCTAGAACGATTCTAGCAAATCTATTTCTTTAAATAACATAGCCACAATGGTTCCTTAACCATCTTTAGGTATTTTGAATACGGTTTTTGTCCGAAACCTTATACAATCTCAACAGTCATTAGTGTAAGCCCTTAAACAAATTTGTGAATTGCATCAAAAACACTTAACTTTACATCCTTAATGTTTCCTCAAGCACTTAAGGATAATCTATATGGCTACTAGGTAACTATTACTTAAATTCGATTTGAAACAATTCCAATTCATCATACTCAAAGTATATGAAGTGTTATACATCATTACTCATTTAATTGATCCGGCAGCGGAAGCAAATGGAATCAATCAAATATGTTCAACTCGATTGAACTAATCATGAATCTTTATCAACATAGGACTTCTTATTTGGCGCTAATATCATGTGGATTTATCTCCATAAATCTGGATATAAAAGATGTATTATATTACTCCAAAAGTCTTAAATCATTCCCAATGATCAATATGTCATCCACATATAAGACTAATTAAAATTTCCGTAACTCTCACTAAACTTCATGTACAAACACAACTTCTCGACCCATTGAGAAAAGTTTTATAACATGATCAAAACATTGATTATTCCAACTCATTAATGTCCTACTTAAGACCATCTCTTAAGTTGCACATGGTCTTAGGATTGTAATAATCTATAAAACTCATGACATGTATTGAATACATTCCTTCTAATTGAAGAAGTGGGTTTTAGATTCACTCGCTATATATCATCATAATGAAATACAATCCCTAAGAAGATCTGAATAGTGCAAAACACTTTGCAACTAGTCAAGCTATGACATCTCTCTTAGATATTCAACAATTCCACTTGGAGTTTATTTCGGATTTGCATGGTTCTAAGCCTTGTAATGAGTTGTGACTTAAACACTCTCATGTAAGTCATGTGTTCATTACTTTCCAGAAGTAACTTGAATCAAACAATTTCTTTGTAAGTTGTAAGCTTTTTACTATCTTAAAAGTAACATGAATTCATCATCTTCAACAAGTGATGAGTTCAACCTCCTAGGTTTCGAAGAAACAACGTCACATTCGCAAGAAAGACCAGTTTTTTGCGACATATGATTTTTGACACAATTCTTTTGTGGCTGGAGGTTTCGAAGAAACAACGTCATGTAGCCAAGAAAATATAGTTTCTTGCGACATACAAATTTCATACAATTTTTGACACAATTCTTTTGTGGCTCTTGAATATTTTCTCCCACTCTGTCTTCTAGAAATAAACTTGTATTCTAGAAAGACAGCCTCACGAGCCACAAACTTGTTGTACTCGTTGATTATTGAAAGAAAAATGAGCATTTGTTTCTTGCGAAAACTTACAAGCATGGTACCCTACTTTTTCATATCTCATATGAATCGTTTTAGATTTAGTGGAAAATATTTTAGACAAATGATTAAATCCCCAAAAGGATCAAGTAACTCAAAGTACCTTGATTGAAGTCCAAACCATATCGAATAGGGTTTGATTTCTTTATCCAACAACACATTATCCCATAATGCGTGCAAAGAGAGATTAACTTGTGATACTATATCACATTTCCTTTGGCTTATATCAAAGTCTTCACTTTGATAATGCCATCACGATTAAATCGTGATTCCTGGAACTCTTTGAACTTCTTAAAAGATTTCTCTATGTACCTTATTAAGTGAGCACATTAGTGTCAACTTAAATCGTTGGTAAAAGAAAATAAATGATCAACCTATTCTGGATCAATGATTTACAACCTCGATCTCCTTTTCAACCAAAAGGCACGGGACATCTTGCTTTGAATACAAGATACGCATGTACCATAAGATTAACAATCTAATGGTTCCAAGAGTACTCGATAACTCTTTGCGTTCATCATTCCAGAATTTAAGGTTTAATCTTGGGTTACCAATTTGAGTCTTGCATCATCTACATGATATATCATTCTAGTTTGGTTTAGAATATAATCACCTTTGATAATGGGCTAGCCATACATCAAATCATGGTGTATAGGGTCACAAAAGTGAAACCTCTTTTGTATCTTAACAAAATTATATTCTTATTTAGAGTTTATTCACTTAATAGTCATAATTAAGGTATAAATATAAACCCAAAACTAGATTGAGTACACAATGACTCTATCTCTCGACATCATTGTTGCTAGTCGTCATATTAAAATCATCCTATGTATCAAATACAATGATGAAAACCACCACCGGTTTCTAATATTGACGAAGTAGTACTAGCAAAATTTATGTCAATCAAATAAACATTTAAAGAAGAAGGTCCCATTAGATGTCCCACAACTAACTTGCTGATTCTTCAATAATTTGGGGTAGTTTCCTTTCTAGCGTCCAACAATTAAGACAATGGAAACTTTATCGGTCGGGATTGATAGGTTTAGTATCGTTATTCTCAATGAATTTACTTTTACCATTACCTTGTATCAATTCCATTCTAATTTTACTTCTTTAAACCTCATCCTTTTCTTAACGGTTTAAGAGAATGCTCCCACTCATTTTAATAAGTCTTTGCTAAGAGAAGCAAAATTGAAATTCATGAAGACTACTCTTCATTTCCTTCGTTTAGTCTTAAAACTTTCATTGAAGTGGTTGCGGTATTTTGGTCAATTTTGATTTCCAACAAATCTAGTTACCAAAATGATTTAACGTTTCAAAGTACTTAACTTAATTAAGCACATGAGAAATAATCCATTTCTAGTAGATATGTTAGTCAAGAATCAAAAACCCTTTTGATCATGAATAACTTTCATCTATACTCTTCACAAGAGATCCTTCCAATGGATAACACGAGTTTTTAGAAGAAATTCATATTTGTCTTTAGTTACGATGTTTTAATGGAGATTTGAACTAAAATCGAAATGATATCGTATAAATTGAGGTAAAGAAATAGAACAATATGATAACGGAATAATGAAAAACAAAACATTTATCGTTATAATAATACTTGTAAATAATTTAACAAGTAAAGCATTTACATAGTGACCTCTACCCAACTATTATAAATGATTCCAAGATCCAAATTCATATTAACTTTGGCACGCTTTGGTGATACAACCCTCATCAATATAACTCGGTGGATTAACTCTTTAATCGATTCTACTTTTAGAACTCTTGGTCGATAAAATTACATTAATATTTACCTTTAGCCCAAAACACATCCGGCTATGGTCGAGAATACTTTTGTTGAGTACAACCCAAATTTCTAATAAATGTGTCCATGATCCAAATTCACATTAACTTGGGCACGCTTTGGCGATACAACCCTCATCAACATGAATTCGGTGGATAGACATTTATCACCCACTTCCCCTACGTAACAAGGTTTGTACCCCGGTTTAGCCGAGCGCACTCCCTCACGAAATAGGTTTTCATGGTTTCTAATTTTTGGTAAGGCTAAGTCTCCATTGTTTATTTAGCGAGAGGTCATGTCAATTTATTATCTATCACGTTTTAAGTGAACTAAAGCGGTGAACTACGATAATTGTAATTGACACGGTCGATAAACTCGATTTAAAAAAAAATGCATGTTTAGTTATGGCGATTTAGCGATGCATGCAACATATAAATAAAATGCAAAGCATAAAAATAAAATCCTAGTATGGCCTTCCTAAAATAGTAAATCTAATAAACTACTCCCTCCATACCACACCAAGGGTAACATTGAGAATCTTGGCACTATTCATGGTCGTAGAGAATCTTCGATATTATTCTTAAACTATAAGACAAAATATAGTCATGTGAGATCTTGTTTGATTTATCGTCATGAATGCTATAAGAATATCAAATTTTTATAATTTTTAATAATGTGTAGCTAAAGATATTCACGTTGTAAAACGTGTCTCGACAAGTGTGAAAAAGTCAATGTTACCATTGGTGTGGTATGGAGGGAGTATTACAAATTCGGAAACCAACTCCTTTGGTCCCTTGAACTTCGGTCTTGGCACGCATCTCGAGGTAACACCGTCTTCATGGAAACTCCGGGAAAATTACAAATAATAAATAAAAAAAATTACATAATTTCCTATTATACATTTGTAATAAAAAATAAATCTATTAAATTACAAAACGGTGATACGAGATCACAATAATTATAACCGAATCGATATTCCCATACATTTCGGGTAATACCAATTAAAACTAAGGCCATACTAAGTAAAATTACATAATTCAAAAATTACATAATTCAAAAATTACATAAAATTAAAATATGACAATCATAAATAAAATGCAGCATTATAATATGTATGAACATGCTTAATTTTATGCTAAATCGCCTTAAAGAGCCAATATGTTATCGGTTTTTATGGATTTACGTGATTTAACTTATTAAAATCACAATAATTACATAAATTCATATTTATGTACAAGTTAATTACCCTAACCTCTTAGGACTCAAAACTTAGTCTTCACTAACCTTATGAAAATAATTCAACTTGATTTCTTAATATTGTTCATTATGGACCAAAAATACAAAAATATGCTATAAACTTCAAATTAAATTATAAAAAATTTCAAAAAATTTCAAAATTTGAAATTTAAACTCATGAACATTCTGGAAAAATACCATGACACTCATAATATTCAAAACTTAGGTTAAAAATTTCGAAAAAAAAATATCGAGAAAAACGATGTTGCGGTTTATCGGTTTTAACAAATATGACTATTTAAATATAAGAAAATTTATTTCATCAACTTTTCACTTTTAGATCTGAAATATATGATAAAATGCAACATGTGACATTTTTCTTTAGTCATGAAATATGTTTTAGCATTATATACTAAATAAAGTCACTATTTATTGAATTTTTACTCAAAAATTCATAAATCATGCTAAAGGAGTCCAATACCTCTAAGATTTTTACACACACTGCGTAAAAATGAATGTGACAACATATTAAATTTTCATTACCAGATTCGAAATATAACTCATATTAACCTAATAAACCCTTTAAATTCGATTTAAGCTTATAAAATCCATATTTCATGCAAAATAACTTAGTTTATCACGAGATTTAACATGCCATCAGTAGATAATATATGTGAAAACATATCCAAAAACCACTGAAAAATTCGAAGTTTAGCTATTTTTCGTCCAAAAATGACATTTTTCTCATAAAAATCATATTTTAATGCCAATAATATATAAAATGAACAATAAAATCCATAAATAAACCAAAATATCCTAAATACATTTTAGGACCAGAAACTTTAACATGCAAAGTGATTTCGTGATATATCATAATAAACACAAAATTACAAGTTTTATTTGTTAATAAGATTAACTCGGAAAAACAATAAACCGATTTGCATGCAAACAACCTAAGGCTCATGATACCACTTGTTAGGATTCATTAATCTCATTAGTATACATATTCATATATGAATTAATTTATTTGGTCATAAAATAAATACAAGATCTTATGCATGCAAACATAAAACAAAGTAGAGAAGAAATCGTCACTTCTTACATTTGTGGTTCGGATTTTGGGCACCAACAAGATCTCCTACTTGTTGGTTCTTGAGCTTTCCAACAATGGATGAACAAATGTTCAAATTAGAACCTCTCCCAAAAGCTTATACCCAAGGAACACCCTTAATAACTAATATTATTATGAGCTAGTAATAATACTAATCTTACATAAAATTTGGACACAAAAATAATTTGTATTTGCTCTTGAATATTTCGGTCCAAGAGGGAGTATTTTGTGAGGTTTTATTTCTCTAAAATTCTTCACAAAAGTAGAGAATAAAATTGATTTTCTTACACTAGAAAAATAGAATAGTAGTGAATGAATAATTAAAAGAAAAGCCCTTGTCTTTTCTATGCATAAAACCGGTTGGGGGGAGGGAAGAGGGCCAATGCATGAGCTTCACATTCTACCCAAGGAAAATTAGGTATGCATGGCTATATATAGAGTATGATCATTATGTTTCCCATTAAAATAAACAACACAATATAAACTCTAATACTCCCTCCAATTTTCGGCACAACCATAAAATGGAAGGTCCATTTTATTTTTGTCATTTGTCAATTTTGTCATGTGTAACATGTTACATGACATGTAACACTATAGTGTATTTTTAACATATTAAAAATTAACATATTAATAAAATATGTCACATACAAATTCAATTAGTAATTCTTGATTACTTGTACCAACAATGGGTCATATAATTATAAACTAAAACAACTTGTATTTATAATAAATTATTCATTCTGTTTCAATTGTTTCGTAAACAATAATTTAATCTAAGTAATAAAACAATTCGATTACTTAGACCGTATCTCATTTAATCAAATTACAATAAGACACGTTAACTTTACTGACAAAATCATCCGTCAATTTTAAGCAATTTAATTAACTCGTATCGGCATACGATTAATTAAATAATCAATTAAGAGTATTTCCCTATAGGTATGACCTAAGGGGATCAACTGATCACCACCGTCGCACGACAGTAATGTCAAACTCTAGTCAGCCAATCATTACCGATATGTGTGGACCAGTTGACTGTAAAATATTACTTCCCACATGTATTCTTAAAATGAGATTTAAACATGTGATCATTATGATCGACAGTTGTGATCGCATTATTGTCGGAGGACACTTATTCCAACATCATCATCCCAGAACAGTTCCTGTAGAACCAGTTCTGAGGTATCCAATGCAAGTGCTCATGATATGAAAATGCAAACAATTGAGCAACACAATTTCTTACCATCTCAGACACGAAGCTGAGGAATCCAATAATCAATATAATCATCTCAGTCACGAGCTGAGGTAGTCAATAAGTAAATCATCTCAGTCACGAGCTGAGGTAGTCAATAATCAAATCATCTCAATACAACCAACCAACAATCATATATCATCCTATCACAATTCCAAATAATTCAACCAATACAATCAGATAATATCATTCAAGTAAACATTAAAGTGATTGAGTAGCTATCCTACCTGGCAAGCAAATCAAAATCAAGCAGCTCAAAGCGATCCAAATAATAAAGCAATCCAAACCCGATTATAATTTCTTCACAATCGTCACCTAATTAAAATATTATCATTATTCCATCAATTATTATTTAAATTACATTCATTCTTCAAATTAATTATTTATCATAATTATTAAAGGTTCATGATGCTTAAAAACCCGATTCAATTATAACCCGAGTCACCCAAATTGACCAATTAAAAACCCGTCACCAAACACACAAACACCACCCAATACACGGTTTACAAACCGTGACTAACCACCCCCATAAACACCCTCCAACCCGACACCACAGGCCACCACGACCACCACCCAACCTGCCTACCTCCTCCCTACACTACGGCCCATCCAAACACCCACTCACCACCCATCAAATCACCACCAGCCGACCAGAAACGCAAGCCCTAACTCCACTCGACACCAACAACGATCACCTGACACACCCACAAAACCCGTCCCTAAACACCACCTAACACCTCCTATCGTGCCGCCTACAACCACCACCCAACTCCCCAATCCACCCTCGACAAAAGCCACCCAAAAACACCCCAACTCAGACCACCTACAACCACCAAAACCCCCCGAAAACAGTCCCCTCAGAACACGGGTTAATCCCCTGTTTTTGCGAAATTCCGGCCACCACCAACACCAGCCGCCACCTGCCGCCACACCAACACCTCCACTGTGGTCGACTACCTCCTCCCATCATAACCCTACCATGCCCAGGTCAAGACTCGACCATTAGAGGGTTCAATTACTCCCTACAACCACCCACGACCCAAACCCGCAACCCCCTGACCAACCACCTTTAACCATCCCAAAAACCATCCTAGCAAGGTCAACGACGGTCCAATAAGGTCAGGTCAGCATCTCGGCAGCCCGAGGTTGCTCTAGGTCCAAATTTCGAGTCCTATAGTGGTCTATAGAGGTCATACGGTCGTCTTAAAGATGCTTGCACAATTAAGTATAAAACCAATTTAGGATGAGTAATTACCTCGAGTCGATTAATTGGTTTTTGTTAATTTCTTCTTCTTCCGTCTCCTAAAGCTCCTCCTCTTAATTTGTGATTAATTTCTTAGATTTAAGGTGGTATTTATAGTGTAAGATTAGAGAGAATGCGAGGTCAATTAGGAAACTATTATAATTTACCTTATTCTAATTAGTATAGGAATTGCCATTGCTATATTATTATTATTATTATTATTATTATTATTATTATTATTATTATTATTATTATTATTATTATTATTATTATTATTATTATTATTATTATTATTATTATTATTATTATTATTATTATTATTATTATTATTATTATTATTATTATTATTATTATTATTATTATTATTATTATTATTATTATTATTATTATTATTATTATTATTATTATTATTATTATTATTATTATTATTATTATTATTATTATTATTATTATTATTATTATTATTATCATCATATATTATTAATCATACCATAACTAGGATTTCCTCACATAATATTTACTAATTTATTATTGTCATAACATTATTATTATTATTATTAATATAATTATTATAACCTTTATATATTATTATTTCCATATTATATTATTATTAATTCCCGATACAAATCCCGATAACACTCATACTAGATGAACCATAAAATTCGGCCTAACTAACAATGGCACACGGCCCAATGCTAAATATTAGCTAAACCCAATTCCCGACTTGTACACTTAGTTTATTATTTAATTAATTTATTATTAGAAATGTCATTTAATCAATTAATAAATTACATAAATTATTCTCATAAATTATTATCGAATTACGGGGTATTACAGTAATGTTTTGAGTTATTGTTGTGATACTTTGTGATAAGATTGGTGTGGTTGATAATCGTAAATGGATGATCATCCTTGTTTCCTATAATTATTAATGTAGGGATTTAATTAATTTATTTATTAATGCACCATCCTTGTTTCCTATAATTATTACTTTTCTAAATCCCTAGTTCTACCTCATGTTTCTACTGTAGCAAACTTGGGTTTACAAAAACCTAAACTCATCTTATACTTCATTGTTTCTATATTGAGACGTATCTCTCGTGCATCTCATCCTATTAACCAAACCCCATCACAAATTTCACATTAGTATCTCGTGTGGCGGCATTCACAACTAATCAATCCGTTTATTCTTTTATATTTTCATGAGCAAATTTTGGATTAGTTTCGCAACAAAGGTAACACGATTCTACCGATCCTAATACTCTTATTATTTTTTCGGGGTTGTTTGTTTATGTGCTAATTATTGTCTTTATAAAGATGTGTAATTAAAGTTATGAACTTTGATGTGCTATTATATATATAAATTAGTAATTATATTATGGCTTATTATATATTTTGACTTGGTGAGATGGGTTAATTGTTTGAGCGTGTTTTAAGTTTTAAGGGTAAAGTCTTGGTAATAGAATTACATGTTGCAACTTTGGGTAATAGCTTGGTAATTGGAAGCAGCCTAGCAACCTGCTTAGTTCATATGATATTTTCGTTTATAGAAGCATGTGGATGGACTAAGGGTTGACCTTTGTAGTACATGTGCAATAGAATTGTTAATATGCAGCTTGGTCATTAAGTATTAGTAGGTTTGCAAATTCAGTTGTTTGCGTTGGTGTTAAGTAAAGGCAATTATGGAGCATGCCGCTTAGCCACAATAGGATTATACGGTTAATTGAGATCATAAATTATTAGTATTGTGTTTGAATTGTCGTTTCCTCTGACCTTGACTCGTGGGTGAGTAGCTTAGAGTTCTACTCTAAGTGTTGAGCAGCTCCTTTAATGGAATATTTGACGATATTAATATTGAAATTGAGATTGGTTACTAGTATTGAGTTATTGGGGACTATGTGCCGAGTTATGTTTACGGTCTAGTGTGACCATGGTTATTGAGTTATAACTTATGAGTTTATTATCGATATTGAGATGGAATTATTGTTTCACGGTTTACCGCCAGTTCACTTACCCCTTGTCCTGGTCTTAGGGTCGACGATGAGAATACGATATCTGGTTACTATGGAGTATTATATTATGAGACGGAGTAATGAGTGAGACGGAGTAATGAGTGAGATGGAGTAATGAGCTGAGATTGAGTTAATTATTGCAACGAGAGTGTATTATATTATGGAATAGTTTGAGGTTCAGATTAGTCTCGGGGAGTGTTTTTATTATTCTCTCTGTTTATTTTTATTTTTACGTGTCTGTGTTTCCATGCCATGACCAAAAACTAAGCTGCTTATATTGAGGTATTATCTGTTACTCAGCTTTCCGGCTGACGTGTTTTCTCCCTTCGGGGTACTCGTCATGGGGGTAGTTCTTTTCTGTCTTCTGGTTTTGCTTTCAGGTCTTCCGCTGCAGTTCAAAAATGAGTTTTATTTCAAGACAAGATTTTTTTTTAGGTGAAATGTTAGTAATATTCATTCCAACCAAAGCACCCAGTACAATGTTTTCCACTACATACTAAATTTCATATACAAATAAGATAAACCTATGTAGTAAAGTGTATATATATAAAAAAACTTCAGATCAGACCATGATCTCTACACCAGGTCTTATCAAAACTGGTCATAGTTCCTTGAAATTCGCCTGCAATTCTTCGTCTGCAATCAACTTGTACCAATCTCACAAGATGAGCAGGGTTCATAACATACCCGTCAATTCTGCCAGTATTCCTACTTTTCCAAACTCCATAATGAACACCATCTATAGCAGCCAGTACAATTTGTCTTACCAACACAGAGAGCCTTCTAAGCTTCAGTATGCATTCAGTAGCTAAAAGATTACCCACAGGGATTTGTAACCAGGATGATAACAGCTGAAAACAACGTTTGATGAAAATGCAGGTACTAAAGAGATGCATATGAGTCTCTGCTTCCATGCCACAGAGGTAACAGTCAGTAGGCACATCAAAACCCATTTTCCTTAATCTGTCTAGAGTCAGCAATCTATGATTCTATATGAGCCACATAATAAAACTCCATTTAGGTAAATTATACCTATTCCAAACAATCCTAGCCCAAGGAACCTTCTGAGTAGACTCGTTCAACAACCAATTGTAACCATCAGATATAGTGTAAGCCTCATCAGTCCCTCTCCATTTGTCATCAGTATAACCCTCTTTGAACAACTTTTTAACCTCACATATTTTCCTCCATGCCCATGAACTATAAGGAGGAGGTTCATAATCTTTCCAATACGTGTCTTTTAGGTAAATACAATTGACCCAGCGAATCCACAAATGGTCTTGTTTGGAAGCAAGCCACCAAACAAGCTTTCCTATGGCAGCAACATTCCAAAGCTTACTATCAGTTAACCCCAAACCCCCTTTATCCTTGCTTTTACATAGGACATTCCAAGCAACTAAAGGAGCCTTAGAGTACTTGTCTTGCCCTTCCCAAAGGAAATTGCGACACAATGCCTGAATTCTATCCATGACCCCCATAGGAAGGATAAACAGTTGAGACCAGTAATTGTGTATAGTGGATAATACAGACTTTACCAGTATCAGCCTGCCAGTGTAAGATATCTTCCTGTGATTCCACCCTCTAATCTTGTGGATCATTCTATCCACTAAGATATTGCAGTCCACTCTAGTCAAACGCTTGTGTGAGATCTGCACACCCAGATATTTGAAGGGGAGCACTCCTTTCTTAAAGCCAGTACCATGAAGCACCCTATTAACCACCTCAGGCCTCATTCCATTGCAGTAAAAATCAGATTTCTCTGAGTTGATATGCAATCCTGAAGCATTAGAGAATCTCTTAAACATCTCCATAATTATGCAAACTGATTTGACGTCCCCTTTACAGAATAACAAGAGGTCATCCGCAAACATAAGGTGTGTCAACCTCAAGTTCTTGCATAAGGGATGGAAGTGAAACCCAGATATACCACTAGCTAAATTGAGCAGTCTACTCAGATACTCCATACATAAGGTAAAGAGCAAGAGAGACATGGGATCTCCTTGCCTTAAACCTCTGCTGCCATGAAAGAAGCCATGATTTTGTCCATTCAAACCAATGGAGTAGGAGGTAGTACTGATACATTGCATTATAAGCCTTATCAAATGAGAGGGAAAGTTAAGAGCAGTTTTTTTTTTTTTGGTAAAATGTGAGTATGATTAATGAATATAAAAAAAGATAGGTACAATTGTAGTTCATGAATAACAAAACAACTTTTATACACATAATTGCCTAAGTTTCAACCAGTCAACATCCGTTTTGGTGAGCATTCTGAAATCCCTTCCATTGAGCCTTGCCTTTACCTCGTCAATGACAGACTTTGCTACTCGTTCTGGTCTTTGCAGCACCCCCTCCATACGGCTTTTGTTTCTCTGCTGCCAAATGTGATACACAGTCCCCCATAGGATGGCAAACTGTATACCCTTCTGCAATTTCGTGCCAGTTTGCAGGGAACACCAACCAAACAGGTCAGTGATAGGAATACTTAGCTGCAACCTCTTGTTCACTTCCTGTATTATCCGCCTACTGTAAACACAGTCACACATAAGGTGGTCTATGCTTTCTGCAGTCTGAGCACACAGGAAACAACTATCCTCCACATTCAATCCAATTTTGATCAGCTTATCTTTAGTCTTCATAGCTCCATGAGCATAGAGCCACCCCATAAACTGGTGTTTTGGAGTCACGTGCTTATTCCAGACCCATTTATGCCAAGTGACAGCAGTTTTCCTTCCCCTTAACCACTCATATCCCATTGTAGGGGAGTAAGCTGCTTGTGCAGTCCAGGTTCCATCATAAAACCCAGGCAACATTTCCTCCTTTACTTTGCATATTCTTCTCCATACCAGTTAAGAGCAGTTAGCATTTGTTCCACAAACACCCATTCTATCGAATCATATGCTTTCCTGAGATCTACTTTTATCATACAACATGGAGTCATACTCTTCCTTGTATATAGCCTGATGAGGTCCTGACTAATGAGAATGTTCCCCAAAATACTTCTGCCCTTGATAAATGCACATTGAGATGGATTAACTAAAGAAGGAAGACATCCACTGATCTTGTTGCAAATGAGCTTAGATATCACTTTATATATCGTATTGCAGCATGCTATGGGCCTAAACTCTTTGACAGTTAGAGGATTATCCACCTTTGGCAGCAACACTATGGTGGTACTATTAATTTCCTTCAGCATCTGGCCAGAAATAAAGAAGTCTTTGACAGCTTTACACACATCCCCTTTGATAATAGACCAGCTAGCTCTGAAAAAACCACTAGTATAGCCATCAAGACCAGAGCTCTTCTCAATAGGAATGGAGAATACAGCCTGCCTAATGTCCTCATCAGAAGGAATGCTGCACATGCTATCCCAATCAGTTTCATTCACTCGTGGGCCATTAGTAGAAGTCAGAGGTCTGAGCTTTAGTGACAAGTAAATCCTCATAGTATTCCAAAAAAGCTTGTAAGATAGCATCAGGCTCATTGCACTCAATCCCATCAGTATTCTGAATTTTCATCACCTTATTAGTGAGTTGTCTTTTCCTGATAACCTGGTGAAACATAGTGGAATTGGTATCACCTTCTCTAGCCCAGTCACATTTTGCCTTTTGCTGGAGGTAATCATTCATGGCATCATTTAACAGTTGGTAAGTTTCTCTGATCTCTCTCTCTTTGTCCATTAAAATAGTGTTCATTGAATTAGACTGTAGTTGGAGCTGGCAATCAGTGAGCAGATGGAATGCTACATCCGCATTTCGTTCAATATCAGAAAATAATGCTCTATTAAGACCTCTCAGAGCAGGCTTTAACAGTTTATGCTTCCTGACAACCCTGAACATAGGAGAACCAGTCACATATATGTGCCAGTTTTCCTTAACAAGAATATCAAAGTCCTTCACCTTTGTCCACATATTATAAAATTTGAAAGGTTTCCTTTTACCACCAACACAATTACCATGAGCTATGATGTAAAGACAGTGGTCAAAACTCCCTTCTGGTAGATAATGAGCATACCAGTCAGGCCATTGTGTCAACCAATCCCCATTTACCAACACTCGATCAATTCTACTGAATACTCTTGTTTCACTAGGTTGCTTATTGTTCCATGTGAAAAAAGCTCCAGTGGTTTTCAGGTCATGGAGATCACAAGTACTCACAGTAGATTGAAAGGGCAACATTTCATCATCTCTCACAAGTTTCCCCAGTCTCTCATTAGCATACATAACATTATTAAAATCCCCTAGCACAATCCATGGACCATTCACAGTCAGTCTAACCAAAGCATTCCATAGAGGTACCCTCTCTTCTATTTTATTAAACCCATAAATAAAAGTAGCAGTAAACTCCTGATTAGTATGTTTCACTTTTATTTTAGTATGAATATATTGAGCTTCCATATCTATAACATCCAATGTTATTCTACCATCTCTCCATAAAACCCAAATTCTACCACCAATATGCATACTAGTATTAGTAATATAATTCCAATTATAGCAGACATTATTAGCAATTCTATTTAGAGACACAGGTTTTACCCTTGTCTCAAGGAGCCCAAACAGGTCTACATCATTTTGATGTAAGAACCACTTAATATCTTTTTGTTTCGTATCACTGTTTAGGCCCCTAACATTCCACACTCCTAGTCTAATCATTTGGGGAGACAGCCTCTCCCCCCCCCCCTCCACCTTTATCAACCAGTTCAGTAGTATCATCTGCTTCTGCCAACTCAGCATTAAAATTTGCAGTAAAAGGTGTTGGAATATGTGTCCTCCGACAATAATGCGATCACAATTTTCGATCATATTGATCACATATTTAAATCTCATAACAAGAATACGGAATGGATGATACATTACATATATAGTCAACTGGTCCACACATATCGGTTATGTTTGGCTGGCTAGAGTTTGACATTACTGTCGTGCGACGGTGGTGATTAGTTGATCCCTTGAGGTCACACCTAAAGAACGATTCCCTTAATTGAAAAAGGTTAATTAATTGTATGTCGATACAGATTAATTAATTCCTTAAAATTGAACAAATTTTATCATAAGAGAGAATATGACATCTTATTATAATGTGATTAAATAAGATTTTATTTAGTAATTTAAGAAGTTATATTACTAAAATTAATCGGTGTTTGCGAAACACGCGAGATGAGAATGATAAGTTAGTTATAATTACAAGATGTTGTGAATTATACTAACTAGTATTTAAATGACCATTTTATGTGAAAGTAATTTTGAATTACTAGTCAATTTGTTAAATGTGATTTATTTAATTTGTAAATGATATTTAATTTGTTAAATATGCATTTTAAATTTAAACATGACATAAGACATGTCACATGTCACATGACATACAATTGTACAATTGACAAAAATAAAATGGACTCCATATTACACATGATAAACCGAAAATTGGTGGGCAATTTTAGAAGTTTTGTCTTATTCATTTGTCTATGACACTTGATAGTGACTTGACCATGACAAAGCCTTACACTAATTTGTCTTGTGAAGACAAAAAGGAAAAAGAATTAGGGTCCTAAAACAACCCTACCCACCGGTTTTAGGTAAGATAATTGAGAGATTTTTCTCAATTTTTATTCACTCTCTCATGTTTTATGAAAAACAACTCTCTCTCTCTCTCTCTCTTGTTCTTCATAAAATCAAGTTTTATGAATCAAATTTGTACAAATCAATCACTAATAATACTAGTAGTAGTATATGAGTATTAGTAACCGATTTTAAGGTAAACCATATTACAAATATCTAGTACATATTATTTTGTGGGATTTTGGGATAGTCTTGGGTGCTACTTATTGGAGGGCTTCTATTTTGAAGTCTTGGATGTTCATCCATTATTGGAAAGCTCAAGAACTAACAAGAAGGAGATCTTGTTGGTGCCCATAAAACCGAAATTATCATAGTAAGGGTTGATGATTTCTTCTCTTTTTAATTTAAGTTTGCATGCATAAGATTTGTAATTATTTTATGACTAAATAATTTCTCACATATATGAATACGTTAAATAATGAGATAATGATTTCCAACAAGCGGTATCATGAGCCTTAGGTTGTTTGCATGCAAATCGGTTATTGTTTTTCCGAGTTATACGATTAACAAACAAAACTTATAAATTTGTGTTTATTATGAAATATCACGAAATTTATTTGCATGTTAAAGTTTCTGGTCCTAAAATGTATTTAGGATATTTTGGTTTAATTTATGGATTTTATTGTTCATTTTATATAATAATGGCATTAAAATGTGATTTTTATAATAAAAATGTCACTTTTGGAATAAAAATAGCTAAACTTCGATTTTTTCAGTGGTTTTTGGATATGTTTTCACATATATTATCTTCTGATGGCCTGTAAATGTTCATAATAAAATGAGTTCTTATGCTCGAAATATGGATTTTTCAAGTTAAAATCGTATTTAAATGGAAAAATAGGTTAATATGAGATATATTTCGAATCTGGTCATTAAAATTTAGTATGTTGTCACATGAAATTTTACAATATGTGTATAAAATATTTGGCTATAATGAAGTCTTTATGCATGATTTATGAATTTTTTGATGAAAAATCACATAAATAGTGACTTTTATTAGTAAAAATTGCTAAAACATACTTCATGACTAAAAAAAACATCACATGTTGCATTTTATCATATATTTCAGATATAAAAGTGAAAAGTTAATAAAAATAATTTTTCTCATATTTTTATGGTAATAATTGATAAATCGGATAAACCGCAACATTGTTTTTCTTGATAAATTTTCGAAATTTTTAACCTAAGTTTTTGAACATTATGAGTGTCATGGTATTTTTCCAGAATGTTCATGAGTTTAAATTTCAAATTTTGAAATTATTTGAAATTTTTATGATTTAATTTGAAGTTTATGACATAAATTTTGTATTTTTGGGTCCATTTATGAACAATATTAAGAAATCAAGTTTAATTATTGTCAAAATGTTTTTATGTAATTATTGTGATTTTAAATATGATTTTATGTAATTATTGTGATTTTAAAAGGTTAAATCACGCAAATCCGTAAAAATCGATTACTATACGATATTGGCTCTTTAAAGGCGATTTAGCATAAAATTGGGCATGTTGATACATATTATAATGCTGCATTTTATTTATGATTGTCATATTGTATTTTTATGTAATTTTTGAATTATGTAATTTTACTTAGTATGACCTTAGTTTTAATTGGTATTACCCGAAATGTATGGGAATATCGATTCGGTTGTAATTTATTGTGATCTCGTATCACCGTTTTGTAATTTAATAGATTTATTTTTATTTTTTAATTACAAATGTATAATAGGAAATTATGTAATTTATTATGTAATTTATTTATTCCGGAGTTCCTTGAAGACGGTGCCACTCGAGAAGGCGATCCATTAAAGAAAGTGTTGCCTTGAAATGCGTGCCAAGACCGAAGTTCAAGGCACCAAAGGAGTTGGTTTCCGAATTTGTAATAGTTTATTAGATTTACTATTCTAGGAAGGCCATACTAGGATTTTATTTATGCTTTGTATTTTATTTATATGTTGCATGCATCGCTAAATCGCCATAACTAAACATGCATTTTAAATCGATTTTATCGACCGTGTCAATTACAATTATCGTAGTTCACCGCTTTAGTTCACTTAAAACGTGATAGATAATAAATTGACATGACCTCTCGCTAAAATAAACAATTGAGACTTAGCCTTACCAAAAAGTAGAAACCATGAAAACCTATTTCATAAGAGAGTGCACTCGGCCACACCGGGGTACAAACCTTGTTACGTAGGGGAAGTGGGTGATAAATGTCTATCCACCGAATTTATGTTAATAAAGGGTATTTCGGCACACCGTGCCCTAAGTTAATATGAATTTGGATCATGGACACATTTATTTGAAATTTGGATTGAACTCAACGAAAGTATTCACGACGATTTCCGGATGTATTTCGGGCTAGAGATAAATATTAATGTAATTTTATCGACCAAGAGTTCTAAAAGTAGAATCGATTAAAGATTTAATCCACCAAGTTATGTTAATAAAGGGTATTTCGGCACACCGTGCCCCGAGTTAATATGAATTTAGATCTTGGAATCATTTATCATAGTTTGGTAGAGGTCACTATGTAAATGTTTTACTTGTTATTTACAAGTATTAATAAAACGATAAATGTTAAATTTTCCACTATTCCGTTATCATATTGTTCTATTTCTTTACCACAATTGATATACGATATCATTTCGATTTTTGATTCAAATCTCCATTAAAACATCGTAACTAAAGACATATATGAATTTGCTTCTAAAACCTCATATGAACCATTGCTAAGGATCTCTTGTGAAGAGTATAGATAAAAGTTATTCGTAATCAAAAGGGTTTTTGATTCTTGACTAACATATCTACTTACAATGAATTGTTTCTCATATGCTTAATTGAATTAAGTACTTTGAAACGTTAAATCATTTTGGTAACTAGATTGGTTTGAAATCAAAATTGACCAAAATACCGCAACCACTTGAATGAAAGTTTTAAGACTAAACAAATGAAATGAAGAGTAGTCTTCATGAATTTCAATTTTGCTTCTCTTAGCAAAGACTCATTGAAATGAGTGAGAGCATTCTCTTAAACCGTTAAGAGAAGGATGAGGTTTAAAGAAGTAAAAATAGAATGGAATTGATACAAGGTAATGTTAAAAGTAAAGTTATTGAGAATAACGATACTAAACCTATCAATCCCGACCGATAAAGTTTCCATTGTCTTAATTGTTGGACGCTATAAAGGAAACTACCCCAAAATATTGAAGAATCAACAAGTTAGTTGTGGGACATCTAATGGGAACTTCTTCTTTAAATGTTTATTTGATTAACATAAATTTTGCTAGTACTACTTCGTCAATATTAGAAACCAGTGGAAGTTTTCATCATTGTATTCGATAAATAAGATGATTATAATATGACGACTAGCATCAAATAATATCGAGAGATAGAGTCATTGTGTAATCAATCTAGTTTTGGGTTTATAGTTGTACTTAATTACGACTATTAAGTGCATAAACTCTAAATAAGAATATAAACTTGTTAAGATACAAAAAGAGGTTTCACTTTTGTGACCCTATACACCATGATTTGATGTATGGCTAGCCCATTATCAAGGTTATTATATTCTAAACCAAACTAGAATGATATATCATGTAGATGATGCAAGACTCAAATTGGTAACCCAAGATTAAACCTTAAATTCTGGAATGATGAACGCAAAGAGTTATTGAGTACTCTTGAAACCATTAGATTGTTAATCTTATGGTATATGCGTATCTTGTATTCAAAGCAAGATGTCTCGTGCCTTTTGGTTGAAAAGGAGATCGGGGTTGTAAACCATTGATCCAAAATAGGTTGATCATTTTATTTTGCCAACGATTTAAGTTGACGCTAATGCGTTCACTTAATAAGGTAAATAGAGAAATCTTTGAAGAAGTTCAAAGAGTTCAAGGAATCACGATTTAGTCGTGATGGGATTATCAAAGTGAAGACTTGGATATAAGCCAAATGAAATGTGATATAGTATCACAAGTTAATCTCTCTTAACACACATTATGGATAATGTGTGGTTGGATAAGAAATCAAACGCTATTCGATATTGTTTGGACTTCGATCAAGTTACTTTGAGTTACTTGATCCTTTTGGGGATTTTATCATTTTGTCTAAATTATTATTTCACTAAATCTAAAACGAATCATATGAGATATGAAATGGTAGGGTACCATGTATGTAAGTTTTTCAAAAGAAACAAATGCTCATTTTTCCTTACTATAATCACGAGTACAACGGGATTGTGGCTCATGAAGCTGTCTTTCTAGAATACAAGTTTATTTTTAGAAGACAGAGTGGGAGAAATTATTCAAAAGCCATAAAGAATGTTATGTCGCAAGAAACTGGTCTTTCTTGGCTATATGAGACGTTTTGTGTAAGACGTTGTTTCTTCAATACCTAGGAGGTTAAAGTCATCACTTGTTGAAGATAATGAATTAGTGTTACTTTTATAAGAGCTTGCAACTTACAAAGAAATTGTTTGATTCAAGTTGATTACTTCTCGAAAGTAATGAACATATGACTTGGATGACATCAAAGCTGGCATTGTGAAGCCAACATGTAATTTCTCAACCAAATCTTTTATGATAGACATAAATTACGCTTCAAATACAACTTGGGTATTAGATACTGGTTGTGGTTCTCACTTGTGTAATCACTTGCACGGCCTAAAAAGCGTAAGGAAGCTAAATAAGGGAGATGTTGATCTCCGAATGGGTAACGGGTCTAAAGTAACCGCCGTTTTAGTAGGAACCTATGTACTTAATTTAGTTTCGGGTTTGCAGTTGTTTCTAAATAATTGTTATTTTTTACCGACGTTGTCTAGAAATATAATATCAGTATCTGTGTTAGACACAGAAGGTTTTGATTTTGTAATAAAAAACAAGTGTTGCACTTTTTCCCTTAATGGGATTGTATATAGCCAAGCTATTTCAATCAATGGCATTTATATTCTAGACAATTGCAGTGATGTTTATCATTTAGATAGTAAAAGACTCAAAACAGGTGATCCTGATCTATCTTATTTATGGCACTGTCGATTAGGACATATCAACGAGAAGCGCATTAAAAGACTAGTGTCGACTGGTATAATTAAACCTTTTGATTTCAAATCATTTGGCATATGCGAATCTTGTCTTCTTGGCAAGATGACTCGTGCACCTTTTCTAGGAAAAGGATCTCGAGCTAGTGAGTTGTTAGGTTTAATACACACCGATGTATGTGGTCTAATGACTATCACGGCTAGAGGCAATTATGACTATTTCATTACTTTCACCGATGACATGAGTAGATATGGATATATCTGCTTAATGAGGTATAAAAGTGAAGCTTTTGACAAGTTCAAAGAGTTTCAGAATGAAGTAGAAAACCAATTAAATAAGAAGATTAAAACATTACGATCAGATCGTGGTGGGGAATATTTAAGCAATGACTTTAAAGATCACCTTAAAGACCGTGGTATTGTATCTCAGTTAACTCCTCCTGGCACACCACAGCTGAATGGTGTGGCTGAAAGGAGGAATCGAACTTTATTAGATATGGTCCGATCAATGATTAGTCAAACTCAGTTACCTAAGTCATTTTGGGGATTTGCCATTTTATCTGCTATATGCTCACTTAATCAAAGTCCCACTAAAGCAACTGACAAAACTCCATATGAGATATGGAAAGGGAAGGTCCCGAATTTGTGATACATGAAAGTATGGGGTTGTGATGCTTATGTCAAGAGCAAGTCTGACGATAAGCTTGCTCCTCGTTCTGACAAATGTATATTTGTAGGCTACCCTAAGGAAACTTGTGGATATTACTTCTACAATAGTAACGAGAACAAAGTGTTTGTGGCTCGTGAAGCTGTCTTTCTAGAAAAAAGAGTTTATTTCTAGAAGACAGAGTGGGAGAAAATCTGAACTTGATGAAGTTCAAAAGCCACAAACTGAAATGACAGTACAAGAAGATGTTCCTTCTACGTTTGAATCGGTTCCTTCTGAACCTAGGAGGTCAGGAAGGGTGAGTCACCAATCTGATAGATACCTTGGTGTTATCGAGGAATATGGTGACTATGAGGTTTTGCTTTTAGAAAGTGTTGAATCTAAAACCTACAAAGCAGCTATTACTAGTTCTGACTCTAAGCTATGGCTCGAGGCCATGCAATCCGAAATGGATTCCATGTACGATAATCAGGTGTGGGACCTGGTTGACTTACCTAAAGATGTTCGGCCTCTTCAGTGTAAGTGGATATTTAAGATTAAAATCGGCATGGATGGACATAAATATGTCTACAAAGCTAGATTGGTGGCAAAAGGTTTCACCCAAGTTCATGGTTTACACTATGACGAGAATTTTGCACCAGTTGCTATGCTTTGATATGTTCGGATAATGTTAGCGATTGCTGCATTTCATGATTATGAGATATGGCAAATGGATGTCAAAATCGCCTTCTTGAACGGGTTTCTGGAAGAGGAAGTGTTTATGACACAACCTGAAGGTTTTGTGGATCCTAAAAATCCTAACAAAGTATGCAAACTTAAGAGATCCATTTATGGTCTTAAGCAAGCGTCTAGGAGTTGGAATCATCGTTTTGATCACGTTATTAAACAGAATGGTTTTTCTAGAAGTGTTGAGGAACCATGTTTATACATGAAGTTTAGTGGGAGTAGAGTTGTCTTCTTACTTTTATATGTGGACGACATATTACTCATTGGGAATGATGTAGATATACTTGCTTCTGTCAAGAAGTGGTTAGGAAATCACTTCCAAAGGAAAGATTTGGGAGAAGCTCAGCGCATCTTGGGTATCCGGATCTACATGGATAGATATAAAAGGATATTAGCTTTGAGTCAAGAAGCTATATCGATAAGATTCTTGACCGATTCAATATGAAAAACTCCAAGAGAGGTTTTTTACCTATAGGCAGTGGGATTACTTTGAGTAAGTCACAGTGTCCTACTGAGCCTAAGGATATTGAATGCATGAAATCGATTTCCTATGCTTCCGCTGTTATATCGATCATGTATGCTATGATGTGTTATCGTCCTGACGTCTCGTATGCTTTGAGTATGACGAGTCGTTATCAGAAAAATCTAGGTGAGAGTCAGTGGATAGCCGTCAAGAATATTCTGAAGTACTTGAGAAGGACTAAGGATTCATTCTTAGTGTTTGGAGGAGAATCTTAATTACGTATAAGAGGTTATACGGATGCCAGTTTCCAAACCGATAGGGATGATTTGAAATCCGAGGCTGGTTTTGTCTTTTTGTTGAACGGAGGGGCGGTTTGCTGGAGAAGGTTTAAGGAGTCTGTGATTGCGGATTCTACAACAGAAGCTGGGTACATTGCAGCCTCTGAAGTTGTAAAGGAAGCTGTTTGGATTAGGCAATTCTTAGAGGGACTGAAAGTACTTCCGACCGCCGAGGATCCTATCACTTTATATTGTGATAACAGTGGGGCAATTTTTCAAGCAAAAGAGCCCAAGTCTAGTAACAAGTCTAGACATGTATTTAGAAAATTTCATGTAATTAGAGATTTAATTGAAAGGAAGGAAATTACAGTCTGTAAGGTTGACACAACTGACAACATCGCTGATCCTTTAACCAAGTCATTGTCTCAAGCTAAACATGAACGTCATGTAGTTTCTATGGGATTGAGACGAATGCCAGAACTGTTGTAAATTATACGATATGTAATAATTAACATATTGTATTTATTATTTCATATATGATAATTACATTTATCGTTGTATTCAGTTTTATATCTGAATTTAAATACTTTGTTTTATCCAAATAGGTTGTAGTGACAACGTCGAACCCTATTAAAGTGAACTGGATTAACATTGTATTTTTGTCCCTAGTTACTTAATGAGGTGACGTCTTGGAATGACTAGATTGTAAATCGATAGATGACAAGTTCGACTGTCATATGGCCATAGAGATGGCTGGTCGATTACATAGGAAGATTGTGAGAGGATTTGTCGGTCAGTGACCGTTTATAGAGTCCTTTTGTTGGTAGGTCGTGGCTAGGATTTCTATTTATTCCTTCGAGTCAATTCTTTAGACTGGCGACTATTTGTCTGAGTTGGTGCGGTTTTCCGGTGGCTTAGGTTTTTATTCTAGGTTGCGCCGTAAAAGGAGGCCGATGAGCATTTACTGGGTCATTGTGATCTGTATCGAACGAAGAAAATAGGTCAACGAAATTGTCCATTTATGTCATATTTTATCTCAAGGCCACTCGAGAAGAGGTGACTGGAAATGCGTTGCCACGCTCGGATGAGATCTATAGTAGATTATCCGGTCAGACAGTCATTCTCCGGATCGAGGAAACCACTTTATGATATGATCACGTGCAAGAACGACCTAAAAGACATCTTGCATTGAGTGGGAGATATTATTGGACAAGAGAATTGGTAGCGCACACTTGTGTCGGACAAGTGGGAGATTGTTGGAGTAGTGTCCTCCACAATAAGTGCGTTTACATATTAAATCTCGTAAAAGGAATATCAGGGATTTATATTATTTATTTGACAGCTGGTCATCGTTAATCGGTAATGATTGGCTGACTAGCGTTTGACATTATTGTCGTGTGACGGCGGTGATCAGCTGATCCCGTTAGGTCACACCTATAGGATGATGCCCAAATGGAAAAACTAATTATTTGTATGAGATACAAATTAATTAAGTCCTTGTATTAATTGACTTTTAATAAGTCAAGTGAATGTATTATTTGATGACGAGTTACGAACTCGGGATAAGGAGATTTAATATTTAATTATTCGATAATTAATTAATAAATGTTAATTGAAATTTAATAATTAATAGTTAATTAATTAAATTTATACGATATGTGTATAAGTTTTGAGGTAAAGGTAATTAGCTATTTAAATTTACAAGAGGTTGTAAAATTTGCTAATAAGGGTTCATAAGATACATTTTATATTGATAAAATGGTTCAATTACTACATGATAGTTAAGTAGTCATTAGTTGTTAATTTGTATTATTTAAGGTTAAATGATCAAATTAATATTTAATTATGTAAGATAATTAAATATAAGACTTATAAGCATTTGTGGGATAAATGTCGAAAATCGAAATGGACCAAATGATACATTTGGACCGGTTTTATTAAGTCCAACTTGACCTCCACTTGTCCATATTTTGTGACATAATTCACATGAGATGTTCCTCTCATTTCTATACATTTGAGAGGCCTATATATACGTCATCTTACACATTTACATGGGTGAATTTTAAGTCAAAAATTTGTCCAATTTTACTCTCTTGGCTTGTTTTGGTGAGTAGAAAAAGGAGACTTATTTTCTTCATTTTTCCTCACCAAGACTTGATCAAGTTGTTGATCAAATAATCAAAATAAAATTCACAAATAATAATATACATCATCTAATATTATTATTGTAATAATATTACATATTACAAGGTTACTACTACTTTTATCTAGTTAATAATTTTAGTAGTATTTTGGGATAGTCTTCGGTGCATCCAAAGGAGATCACCTTACTTGGTGATTTGAGTATTGGAGGATCATCCTCATAACATAAGCTCAAGAACAAAATCAAGAAAGGAGTCCTTGAGTTGTGCCCAAATATTTCCATTAACAATGTAAGGAACTTTTCACTCTTATTCTATTCATGCATGTAGATTAGACCATTACATAAAATTAGCTAGTAATTTTATTGTCATAAGATGAGTATAATATGGTCTAATAACTAACAGACTTAAAAAGAACTTGGTTTTAAAGCTTAAAATATTTCGAAATGTTTTTATAAACTAAAATATTTATTTTGATTTTATCTTATATTTATTATTGGGTGAATAATTAGTCATTATTCTATTGATTAGTAATACAACTTATGGGTTATTATGTGATGCGACTCGTATTTACTCACATTTAGTCCCCGAACTAGCCTCATTCCTATGCTTTCTTTCATGTATTAGGGTCGTTTCTTATCTTTAGCTTCATACTTTGCATATTATTTGAGGTTTTGTGTCTTTGATAGAAGAGGAATGCTAACCTTGCATATATGGAGCAATATGGAGCTAAATGGATCGCATCTAACGACCAAGAAACAAAGATGAGACCAATACTAAAGGCCTAAGTCAATAAATCAAGTAAAATGGAAAATGATGAAGACCCCCACGACCCGTCAATGATCCCCACGGATCTGAAGGCAGTCACGGGAAGAGGAAGCCAAGCTAACCAATGATCCGGGCGTCCCGAGCTCAGACCGAGCGTCCTGAAGAGCAACCCGGGCGTCCCAAGGCTCAGCCCGAGCGTCCCACACGCAGGACGAGCTTTTCCCTATGCAATATGAGCGTCCAACATGGACATGTCGTGGGGTTCCTTAGGGACTTGCAAGGCGTTAATCTTCATCTTAGGGACTTAATCGTTATTTAAGCACTTAGTTACCCTAATACTTGTACTTAGTACAAATATGTAACACCCCCACATACCAAGGTGCCTTACCCAGGATCACCCTAGAATGAGAGACTGTTACCATCTCGATTGCCCGAGGTTAGTATATCAAAAGAAACCATTCCACAACATTTATGAAAGTATATAAGTTAAAGTTTACAAGTTCCAAAACCAAAACCAAAACAAATGTTCACTAGTACTCAAACAACTGAATCTAAAACAGTTAATCTCGTGACAGCGGAAGCTAGACTCAAAGTGATGACTCCACATCTCGTCCCCATAGCTAAAGACCATCATCACCTGTCACAATCTGCTCACCATTCCCGAATGGATGACCATAGATTTTACAAAACAACACGGGGTTAGTTCACCGCATAATCAAAGTAAGACAAAGTACGATAAAGATAAGCAGCTGTTCTACAATCCACCTCCAACTCCTAATCATATCTCGTAACAGACTATACACTAAAGTGTGTAGCCTTGCCAGTGGGGGACCGCAGCCTTGCCCACCTAAGCCCCGCTCATCAACGAGCGATAACCCTGTTCATTAATGTGCACATCCCCTCCTGTGGCGGGTTCCAAAGAGGGCAAAACAAGGGCGTGAAGTCACTCCCGCAAGTGACTCCACTCAGCTGAGGACGCACCTCGCGAACATCACCAATCATCTCCACTTCCAACACCCATACTCCAATCTACCAACAACAATCATTCAACAATATCAATCGTATCAATTAAATCACAATACATATTTTAAATAAATTAAACAACAAACTGAGTAGGGAAACCCTACCTTAGCACAATCTAAAACGAGACAATCAAGTAGGCTAGAACGGCTGCTCCTCTACGAAATCTCCTCCTAACAATAACCATACAATTCCAATTACAATCATGTCAAAATCCCCATTTCCCCCAAATCACAAAACTAGGGCAAACCCTAAAAGCCACATTGACAAAAACTCATAGAATTAGAGGCTTACCGACACAATCGACGCAAAAGAAGGAGGAACAAGACTCACGAGCAATCCACGAACTTGAGAGAGATTTGAGATGATTAGAGTTACGTTGAAAGTTTAGGTTTTGGTAAAAAGTGATTAAGAAACTGTAAATCCCGTTTATATAACTCTAATCCTCTCTAAATCAAACCGCGGATAATCACCGCCAGACCGGATACTCGATCGAGTATAGAGTATACTCGGCCGAGTATCCCCTACTCGGTCGAGTATTCCCATACTCAGAAGAGTATTCCCGGACAGTAGCCTGACCAGAAAAACACGACGCATTACTCGGCCGAGTAAGCCATATTCGGCCGAGTAAGAGACCTAGAAAAACCGTAGTATTACAGTCTTCCCTCCTTAAAAAGAACTTCGTCCCCGAAGTTCACACTATATACAAGACAAAACCAACAACCACAACACGACAACTACTCCAACTACCAAACAACTCCCACTATAAAAGACAAAACACCCAACTCAAACTGAAAAGATGACAAAACATAGCTAAGATGACTCAAACTAACCCAAAAACAAGCATGCGATCATCTCGTACCCCCCCCCCCCCCTTAAAAACAATGGTTACATCCCCGTAACCAAACATACCTGATCAAAAAGGTGAGGGAAACGCTCTCTCATCGACTCCTCTGGTTCCTACGTGGCCTCCTCCACATTGTGATTAGACCAAAGTACCTTTAGTAAGACGGTCTCACCGTTCCTTGTCTTGCGCACTTTTCAGTCTAAGATCTCCTTAGGAACCTCCGCATAAGTTATAGACTCATCAAGCTCTATGTTCTCAACCTCAAGCACATGTGATGGGTCACTCACACACTTCCGGAGTTGCAAAAAATGGAACACGTCGTGGACTCGATCCAACGATGGAGGTAAAGCTAGCCGGTAGGCTACTTCACCTACACGATCTAAGATCTCATACGGGCCGATAAAATTCTGACTCAACTTCCCTTTCTTGCCAAACCTCATCACCCATCGCATTGGTGACACTTTTAAAAGGACCCTATCACGTACAGCGAACTCGATGTCCCTGCGGTGCAAATCTGCACAACTCTTTTGGCGATCTACCCCATTAAACTGGGGGATTAGATACCAATTCCTAATCAAGTTTTAGTAAAGTATTGTCAGGGTTTATTACATTGTATTACACAATTCAATCTTAATCAAATCTTAATCTTTCTTTAATCATTCAAGTGTTCTTAGATCTAGTTGGGTAATTTGAAGACTATTTGGGTTTATTGAAGAATTAACAACTCTTCATCATTCATCAAGTTTTCATCTATTATTCTTTGCTTATTATATGGATCATCCTAAGTTGGTACAATCTCTTTTATCCTTCGCTTAATTATTGTTTATTACTTTATTGTTTTCATCTATTATTCTTTGCTTATTATATGGATCATCCTAAGTTGGTACAATCTCTTTTATCCTTCGCTTAATTATTGTTTATTACTTTATTCATTCACCATGTTTAGCCTTGTTAATATGATTGACACCCCTATTAGCATGTTTACCATGATCATGAGTGAGTAGTCTCTTAGCTAGAGTTAATGGGGAATTAGGGGAATTAATCATGGGGGTAGATCCATACTTAATATAATATATTTTCATATGAATGCCTACTTGTTGTAATTTCAACTTATGCACATACTATGCTTGATGAAATGCTTGATTGACAACCTAGAATGATTCTCCTATCCTTTCAACAAGAGTTGTAAGATATAAGCCAACTCAAGCCTTGTTAGACCATGCATTAGTTGAATAGGAAGAAACTAAGTCGACTTGTAGGTGTTGTAAAGTCTTGACCGACTCGGCTCTGAGACCCAAATCTTCCTAGGAATTGTAAGATATAAACTAACTCGATTCCACTACAACAATAACTTGGTTGCATCTTTGTAAACTTGTTTGTATGATCTTCACCATGATTCCCCTATAACCCCATGACACCCTAGTGCTTTTAATCAATTGTTTACAAACCTTATTTACTTGCTTTGCTTTACTTTCATTTGTTTACTTTTCATTGTTAAGTATCTTAGATTGCAAACCTCAAACTCAACCCAAATTGTGACACCCTAAGACATAGCTTTTTACAACCGATAAATCAATACAATACCCGTCCCTTGGGATACGACCTTTACTTACCACTCTACTAAGAGTAGTTAGTTGAGATTATAAGTAGTGTTTGATAGGGATAATAAACGACGATTCAACCCCCACCAAAATGGCGTCGTTGTCGGGGACGATGTTCAATTGAATTGTTATCATTTGTTATTTTTACTTGTGTCTTTCTTAGATTTTGGGAAGTCAAATTCCTCAAGGTAGTTTTAATTGTTTTCTAGTTGTTTGAATTTTGCATGTCTAGGAGATCACAAGGCGGTCTTTTGCCTATTGATCCCGAGATTGAAAGAACTTTGACGAATATTAGAAGAGTTGTTAGAGGAACTTCAACAATTGTGGGTATTGGAGAACTTGTGGACATTGGTATTGTCCAATCGGATAGTGTTGAGTTTACCAACCCATTTTGCAAGACAAGAAGAGGAAAACCCAATTCCAAACCAACCACAAAATCAACCTACAATGCCTAAGTTTTCATCTCATTCCGTACCAACCGAGGAGAACCTACCAAATGGTACTCTAACACCACCCCACTTAACCAATAATTTCATTGCCAAATCCGCATTCATACAATTAGTTGAGAGAAGTCAATTTGGAGGGATGCCTAGTGAGGATCCTCATCTACTTATGGAGACTTTTTGTGACTATTGTGAGGCAATCTCTCAAACGGGGGTGACTCAAGACCAAATTCGATGGGTATTGTTTCCTTTTTCCTTGATCGGAACCACAAAACAATGGTTAAAGAGCCTAGACAAGGCTACTCTTGGTATTGATTCGTGGAAAAAGTTAGCACTTGCCTTTTACAAGAAGTTCTACCCTCCGGAGAAAACGAACATGTTAAGAGCCCAAATCACCGGGTTCAAACAAAGAGATGAATAGTCCTTGTAACACCCCCACACTCCAAGTGCCTTACCAGGACCACTTAAGGCATGGAAGCGCTACCATCTCGGTTCCCCGAGGCAATGATAATCATAAGACAATAACAAAACAACATTTAAATAGTAATAGTTTAGTGAATGAAATACAATCCGGAAACCAAACTGATAAAATGTGAATACATGTTCTCCAAAAACCAAATGTCTAAAAGCTAAACATAATGTCTGACAACAGCGGAAGACTCTTCTAACTGCAGTGATGACTCATCCCAGCTAGCCCATGTATCTCTACTCATATCTGCTCAACAACTGCTCACCATCCCGAATGGATCACCACAGTTTTAAAACAATAAATGGGGTCAAGTACTAATCACACAATTTATATAATCCAACAACACATCAAACAACACATTTCTCAATCGTCACGGATATACTCCGAACTCCATCACCAACTCCACAATACTGACTACACACTAAAGTGTGTAGCCCTGCTAGAGTGCCCATCGCAACAGGTCACTCCACGCCGCCAGTGGGGGACCGCAACCGTTCCCACCTAATCCCCGCTCATCTCCGTCGAGCGATAAACCCAAATCCATTAATGTGCACATCCCTTCTGTGGCGGGTTCCACAGAAGGCGAATAATGGGCGTGAAGCCACTCCCGCAAGTGACTCCACTCAGCCGGGGACGCGCCCCGAAAAACGCAGACAGATACAAACAATCACAACTATTAAACAACAATCAAAACCAACAACCGTCACAATACTCGTATGATAACAATCAACAATCACAAATCACCACCAACACATTATGGGACTAGTTTAGTGAATGAAATACAATCCGGAAACCAAAATGATAAAATGTGAATACATGTTCTCCAAAAACCAAATGTCTAAAAGCTAAACATAATGTCTGACAACAGCGGAAGACTCTTCTAACTGCAGTGATGACTCATCCCAGCTAGCCCATGTATCTCTACTCATATCTGCTCAACAACTGCTCACCATCCCCGAATGGATCACCACAGTTTTTAAAACAATAAATGGGCTCAGTACTAATCACACAATTTATATAATCCAACAACACATCAAACAACACAGCCCAATCGTCACAGATATACTCCGAACTCCATCACCAACTCCACAACATCGACTACACACTAAAGTGTGTAGCCCGCTAGAGTGCCCATCGCAACAGTCACTCCACGCCGCGCTGGGGGACCGCAACCGTTCCCACCTAATCCCCGCTCATCTCCGTCGAGCGATAAACCCAAATCCATTAATGTGCACATCCCTTCTGTGGCGGGTTCCACAGAAGGCGAATAATGGGCGTGAAGCCACTCCCGCAAGTGACTCCACTCAGCCAGGGACGCGCCCCGAAGAACGCAGACAGATACAAACAATCACAACTATTAAACAACAATCAAAACCAACAACCGTCACAATACTCGTATGATAACAATCAACAATCACAAATCACCACCAACACATTATGGGACTAATACTGAGTAGGGAAAACCCTACCTGGAATGCAATACAGTCAGACGATCTCAACAGCTGTTATCAAAAGGCCTCTTCTACGAATCCTCCTCCTAACATATGATCATACAATTACTACCAATCAAGAGAGACAACAAAACCCCCAAATCCCCAAATTAGGGTTTAACCAACTTAAACAAAATACTATAAAAACAGTACGTAGATCTTACCCTCGACGCAAGGATCACAAAGGTGTAAAGAAAGATGAATTCCGACCTTCCAAACTCCGGGATTTGTCAATAATGCGATGAATGCGAAGTACGTAGATTGATTTCTCTTTTGAAAGTAATTAGGTTTGTAAAAGTGTATTATGAAAGTGACGGAAGTGTTTATATATTAATTCGCATTATTAACAAAACCCGACAAATCACCCCCCCGTAAACCGGCTACTCGATCGAGTACCAAGGCTACTCGATCGAGTACCAAGGCTACTCGATCGAGTACCCAACATGTCAGAAACTATTTTAAAACGCAAAACACCCTTACTCGACAGAGTAAGGCTCACTCGATAAAGTACCCAGAGACTCATAAAACCGTAGTATTACAGTCTTCCCTCCTTAAAAAGAACTTCGTCCCCGAAGTTCAAACCACAACAAAACAAAGACATACTACTACACTCCCGACACAACAACCAAAACAAAACTCAAAATAAAAACATGCTACTAACCAAGCTCAACCCGACTCAAACCATTACTAACCATACCGACACAACACCAAAAAGATGTAAAGACTCTTAAAAACTCTTTGCAATCATCTCCTACCCCCTAAAAGAAACAAGGTTACATCCCCGTAACCATACATACCTGATCAAAAAGAAAAGGGTAACGCTCTCTCATAGCCTCCTCTGCCTCCCATGTAGCTTCCTCAGTCTCGTGGTTAGACCAAAGGATTTTGAGCAAAACTGTCTCTCCACTCCTAGTCTTCCTAACCTTCCGGTCAAGAATATGCTTAGGCACCTCAAGGTATGACAAGGACTCATCTAGCTCTAAGCTCTCTGCCTCTAACACATGTGACGGATCACTCACATACTTTCGCAGCTGAGATACATGAAACACATTATGCATCCTCTCTAACGCAGCCGGTAAAGCCAAACGATAAGCAACCTCTCCAACCCGTTCTAAGATCTCATAAGGCCTTATGAACTTCTGACTCAGCTTGCCTTTCTTCCCAAATCGCATAACCCCACGCATAGGAGACACTTTCAGAAGAATCTTGTCCCCAACCTGAAACTCTATATCCCGGCGATGTAGATCTGCATAACTCTTTTACCTATCCTGAGCCGCTCTCATCCTTTCCCTGATCATCTTAATCTGCTCAACCATCTCATGTACCATCTCTGGTCCTAGAACCACTGCCTCAGCACTGTCGTCCTAACAAATCGGACTCCTACATCTCCTCCCATATAAGGCCTCAAACGGTGTCATGCCAATACTAGTGTGATAGCTGTTGTTGTAAGAAAACTCTATCAAATCCAACCTCTGTTCCCAGCTACCACCAAAGTCCATCACACAAGCTCGTAACATATCCTCAAGAGTCTTGATCGTTCTCTCAGTCTAACCGTATGTCGCAGGATGAAATGCTGTACTCATCTTTAACGTTGTTACCAAAGATTCCTGCAACTCTTTCCAAAACTTTGAGATAAATCTCGCATCTCTGTCAGATACTATGTCCTTAGGGACTCCATGCAACTTAAGCACATTTTTCCGATAAGCCATAGCCAATTGTGCCTTAGTCCATGTATCTTTCATTGGCACAAAGTGAGCTGATTTGGTCAGTCGATCCACTATTACCCATATCATGTTGTTACCCTGTTGACTCTTCGGCAAACCCACGATAAAATCCATAGAAATGGATTCCCACTTCCACTCAGGTACCTCTAAAGACTGAATCTTACCTTGTGGTCGTCGTTGTTCCCCTTTAACTCTCTGGCATGTCAAACAACGGGCCACGAACTCAGCTGTTTCTTCCTTCATCCCAGGCCACCAAAACGTGTTCTTTAAATCCTTGTATAGCTTATCACCACCCGGATGTACTGAATACGGTGTACAATGTGCCTCTGTCATGATTGTCTTTTTCAGCTCCTCATCATTAGGGACACACCACCTACCATCAAACCTCAAACTACCATCTGAGTGAATAGAGAATCGAGACATTGTCCCTTTCTCTACTCTAGCTCTTCACTCTACCATCTTAGGATCCAACACCTGTTTACCTCGAATATCATCATAAAGATCAGGCTGTACCGTCAAATCTCCCATGGCATCCCCTCTCTGCATCATATGTATCCCAAACTTCCCCACCTCATCTCTCAACCTCATCAAAGATAAAGCTGTACACAGTGAATGTACACTCTTCCTACTCAAAGCATCTGCAACAACATTGGCTTTCCCTTCATGGTAGATAATATCCATGTCATAATCGCCAATCAGCTCCATCCACCTCCTCTGTCTCATATTCAACTCCTTTTGAGTGACGATGTACTTGAGACTCTTGTGATCAGAAAATACCTTAAAGGTTGCCCCATAAAGGTAATGTCTCCAAATCTTGAGAGCAAACACCACTGCACCCAACTCTAGATCATGTGTAGGATAATTCTCCTCATAAGGCTTCAATTGCCTAGAAGCATAGGAAATCACTTTACCGTTCTGCATCAACACACATCCCAACCCATTCTTTGAGGCATCTGTATAAACCTCAAAGTTCTCAATCCCTTCAGGCAATGCTAAGATAGGAGCTGTGGTCAAACGCTCCTTTAATGTTTGGAACGCCGTCTCACAACTCTCACCTCAATGAAACCTGTTCTCTTTCCTCATCAAAGCTGTCATAGGTCTAGCGATCTTGGAGAAATCTTTCACGAACCGTCTGTAATATCCAGCTAAACCAAAGAAACTCCGGATCTCAGCAACATTCTTTGGTGCTTCCCACTTTGTCACTGCCTCAATCTTTGCCGGATCCACAGCTACCCCATCCTTAGAGATCACATGCCCCAGAAAAGCAACTCTCTCTAACCAGAACTCACACTTAGACAGCTTAGCATATAACTCATGCTCCCTCAAGGTTTGCAACACAATCTTCAGATACTCCTCATGCTCCTCCATAGTCTTGGAATAGACTAAGATGTCATCGATAAACACCACCACAAACTTGTCCAAAAACTGTCTGAAGATTCTGTTCATCAAATCAATAAACACAGCCGGTGCATTAGATAACCCAAAAGGCATCACCACATACTCATAATGGCCATACCTCGACGTGAAAGCTGTCTTTGGTAGGTCCACCTCTCTGATCTTCACCTGATGGTACCCCGACGTCAAATCAATCTTGGAAAAGACTGATGCACCACTCAACTGATCAAACAGGTTATCTATCCTTGGCAAAGGATACTTGTTCTTTACTGTCACCCGGTTCAGCTCCCTATAGTCTATGCACAACCTCAAGCTCCCATCTTTCTTCTTCACAAAAAGAACTGGTGCTCCCCACGGTGATACACTAGGTCTAATGTATCCCTTCTCTATCAGATCATCCAACTGTTTCCTGAGCTCCTCCATCTCTTTAGGACCCATCCGGTACAGTGCCTTAGAGATTGGCCCCGGCCCCCGGTTTCAACTCAACCGTGAAATCTATCTCCCTCTTCGGTGGTAACCCCGGAATCTCCTCCGGAAAGACATCCGCAAACTCACCCACCACCGGTATCCGATCAATCGTCGGGCTCTCTATCCGGTCATCTCTCACATGGCACAAGATCAAAGGGCATCCCTTCCTCAGATAGGACTTCAAGGTCACAGCTGCAATCAACTTAACTTTGGGTTTGACCACAAACCCACGATAAGACACACTAACGCCCTTAGGACCTCTCAAAGACACTTTCTTTTGATGACAGTCTATCTTAGCTTTGTACTTTCCCAACCAATCCATCCCGACTATCATCTCAAAACAATCAAAAGGAAACTCTAGCAAGTCTACAGGTAGGTCAACTTGCGCAACTATCATAGATACATCCCTAAACAACCTCCCACATGATACAGACTCGCCCGAAGGTATAAAAACTTTCTCACTTACAGACTCATATACCCTCAAACCCAACCGTTTAACATGACTCGAAGATACAAACGACTGAGATGCCCCCGAATCAAACAAAACAAAGGTATGGATACCGTTAACAAGAAAAGTACCAGTGATAACATGTGCATCGTCCTAAACTGCTCTCTTGTCCATCATAAATGACTTTCCTTTGGTCTTGTCCACCTCCCGGACAAGATGCGGCCGATGTGGTCGGCTTAGCACCCGACCCCTAATTGTTGTTGTTGTTCGTAGCTGGTTTCTGATAAGAATTAACGCCATTGCGGTTACCTCCACCCTGGTTGCTCTGGCCTCCCCGGTTAGACCATGACCCAACTGGTCTGTTACTCGCATAACTCTGTGCCGGTCCCTGAGAATAGCTCCCCTGAGCCGGTCTCTGAAAAGCTCCAGGTACACTCGTGCACTTATGTCTCTTGTGACCTACACCGCCACAGCTATAGCAGGTCATCCCCCAACTGCAACTACCACTCACACGGCCACGCCCAAAGGAAGCCCCCCAAAGATCGAACTCCCGAACTGAAGAAAACGCTCTAGCCTGACTGTGGTTGCCTTTCTTGTAGTTAGATTGGCCACCACCTTCACTCTCAGCCTTTCTTTTCTCATTACCTCTCTCCCGAGCCATATCCACCAACCTCTCAGCTCTCCCAGCCCTCTCATAAGCTTCCTCAACATCAGTAAGGACTCCCACGGGTAACTTGTCCATAATCCTGGGTGTCAACCCCCTCTCAAATCTCAGCGCTAGGTTCTCCTCACTCAAACCCATGTCCTCAGCATATCTAGACTTCTCATTAAACTGCCTATAGTACTCAGCTACCGACATGTCAGATGTCATCTTAAACCCATCAAACTCCTCCCTCATCTTACTCCTCACATGCTCAGGTACAAACTCCTTCCTCATAGCTCTCCGGAACTCTTCCCAAGGTATAGCAGGTAGACCCTGCTTCATGTACATCTCCCTAGCACTCACCTTCACCTTGTCCCACCACTCACCAGCCGCCCCCCTCAAGTAGAACGCAGCTTGTTCTACTTTCATCTCATCATGACAGTGTACCAGGTCCAGAATGTTCTCCATCTCACAATGCCAATTGTCAAGAAGATTTGGCTCCCCGATCCCCTTATACTCTTTTGGGTTAAACCTCGCTATATAAAGACTGATCTTAGAGTGATCAACGTCCTTATCCTTCCCCACTCTCTTTAGGGCGTTCGTAAGAGCATCTTGATGCTCCAACATCTTAACTATATCGTCGATGTTCATGTTCGCAGCTCTCGCATACAAAGCGGTTTTCTTTGGTGGCATCTTGAAACTATATAAGAAAGGGTAGATATAAACATACGTACTATAACCCCAAAACACGAAAACAGACTGCCCGAACCTACTCGATCGAGTGCCTAAACCTACTCGATCGAGTAGCGGCTACTCGATCGAGTGCCCACCATACTCGATCGAGTGCCCCGACTTCAGACCCAAAACAGACCTTCTGATAACTAACATACTCGACCGAGTAGCATGGCCACTCGATCGAGTGCCCCCTACTCGATCGAGTGCCCCTATGTACTCGATCGAGTACCCCAAAACACGCTTCTGATCATAAAAACGTCAAATACCCACTCGATCGAGTCAGACCCACTCGACCGAGTACCTCACCTACTCGATCGAGTGCCCCCTACTCGATCGAGTCATGCCGACTCGTATATACTACCCGCATGTTATCTCTTATAACCGAACATACTATTCAACTTTATAAACTCAACATTATAATATAACTAAGCATGCAATTCTACACAACTCCTCATATGATCAACAAATTACACTACTTCATGTTATCAAATGCCACATAGTAAACATCCATCATGCTTCTTTATGCAACCAGCATACAAACACACCCCACCAAATTTTCAATCATGTTTTCAATCTCTACTCCCAACATCCAACAATTCACAACATATATCGTTACATTCACATACAAGCTAACAAACACCACATACGACCTTGACATATACCCCCCATGTGACCGGTTCAAAATTGTAGGGCGAGTTCGCGACTTTAGAACGTCTCCCAAGCCTTTGTATTAGCTCCTACAACCTTTACCCCGGGTTCATTTTAATTGACTCCCTATATTCATTAGGTTCATTGGTTACAGGTTTCAGGATCGTCGCTCTTATACCATTTTGTAACACCCCCACACTCCAAGTGCCTTACCAGGACCACTTAAGGCATGAAAGCGCTACCATCTCGGTTCCCCGAGGCAATGATAATCATAAGACAATAACGAAACAACATTTAAATAGTAATAGTTTAGTGAATGAAATACAATCCGGAAACCAAACTGATAAAATGTGAATACATGTTCTCCAAAACCAAATGTCTAAAAGCTAAAGATAATGTCCGACAACAACGGAAGACTCTTCTAAGCTAAAGTGATGACTCATCCTACTAGCCCATGTATCTCTACTCATACCTGCTCAACAATCGCTCACCATCCCCGAATGGATCACCACAGTTTTGAAAACAATAAACGGGTCAAGATTAATCACACAATTTATATAATCCAACAACACAAAGCCAAACAACACACTCAATCGTCACGGATATACTCCGAACTCCATCACCAACTCCACAATCATCGACTACACACTAAAGTGTGTAGCCCTACCAGAGTGCCCATCGTAATAACAGTCACTCCATGCCACCGAGGGGACCGCGACCATTCCCACCTAATCCCCGCTCATCTCCGTCGAGCGATAAACCCAAATCCATTAATGTGCACATCCCTTCTGTGGCGGGTTCCATAGAAGGCGAATAATGGGCGTGAAGCCACTCCCGCAAGTGACTCCAATCTGCCAGGGACGCGCCCCGAAGAACACAGACAGATACAAACAATCACAACTATTAAACAACAATCAAAACCAACAACCTTCACAATACTCGTATGATAACAATCAACAATCACAAATCACCACCAACACATTATGGGACTAATACTGAGTAGGGAGAACCCTACCTGGAATGCAATACAGTCAGACGATCTCAACAGCTGCTATCAAAAGGCCTCTTCTACGAATCCTCTTCCTAACATATGATCATACAATTACTACCAATCAAGAGAGACAACAAAACCCCCAAATCCCCAAATTAGGGTTTAACCAACTTAAACAAAATACTATAAAAACAGTACGTAGATCTTACCCTCGACGCAAGGATCACAAAGGTGTAAAGAAAGATGAATTCCGACCTTCCAAGCTCCGGGATTTGTCAATAATGCGATGAATGCGAAGTACGTAGATTTATTTCTCTTTTGAAAATAATTAGGTTTGTAAAAGTGTATTATGAAAGTGACGGAAGTGTTTATATATTAATTCGCATTATTAACAAAACCCGACAAATCATCCCCAGTAAACGGCACTACTCGATCGAGTAACCGCGTTTCGATCGAGTGCCGCCTACTCGATCGAGTACCAAAGCTACTCGATCGAGTACCCAACAGGTCAGAAACTATTTTAAAACGCAAAACACCCTTACTCGACAGAGTAAGGCCCACTCGATAGAGTACCCAGAGACTCATAAAACCGTAGTATTACAGTCCTTATATGAGACATGGGAAAGATTCAAAGATACATCGCTCTTGTCCTCATCATGAACTAAGTGAATGGTTTCTTGTTCAACAATTTTGGAATGGGTTGTATGAAGATTCAAGGAATGTGCTTAACATGGGTTCTAATGGAAGATTCACCGAGGTAGATGACAACCAAACTTGGGCAAAGATAAAGGAGATGGCGGTTCATAACTCTCAATATAGTAGGCTAAGAATAGCTACTAGGTGAGGGAGACATGAATTTGAGTCCGTCACACAATTGAGTGCCGATTTGGGTGCCCAACTAAGCTCCCATATTGACACAATTAACTTGAAATTTGAGAAAGCCATAGCCAAGATGAATGAAGCTTCTCAATCATCCAAGAAACATGTCAATGCCATGGTGGCAACATCCTCTATTCCAAATGGAGTGTATGAGAATTATGGAACTTTGGGACATGATCAACAAGAGTGTAGGGGCACAAGTGAGCAAGTGAATGCTTTCCAAGCATACAATAATGGCATGCCTTACTCCAACTATTACAATAAAAACACCTAATTTTACCCAAACTTCTCATACAAAAGCCAAAATGTTCAAAATCCACAACCCTCTTACAATCAATCCAATGACCAAGCTTTTGATGTTCAAAAGCAGTCCTTCAAATATAAAAGAGCCAACAAGATTTCTGGGTCGATGATATTTTATGTGCTCGTCGTTAAAGCTATCAACCAAAACAATATTTCTAACTCTACAAACTACTCTTTAGTGGAGTGGTATGTAAAAGTCCGATCCCAAGGGACGGGTATTAATTTAGGATTTAAATTGCAAGTAGTTTATGTCTTAGGGTGTCACAAATTTGGGTTGAGATGAGATGTAATCTAAACTAATCAACAAGATGAATGTAAATTAAGAAGACAAAGTAAAGCAATTAAAGGGGGTTTTGTAAACAATTGATTAAGGGCACTAGGGTGTCAGGGGTTCATAAGGGAGTCATGGAAATATATCATACAAACATGTTCTCAAATAGATGCAAGCGACTTATTGTTGCCATGGAATCGAGTTAGTGTATATCTTACAATTCCTAGGAAGATTTAGGTCCCGGAGCCGAGTCGATCAAGACTTTACAACACCTATAAGTCGACTTAGTCTCTTCCTATTCAACTCTATGCATGGTCTAACAAGGCTTGAGTTGGCTTATATCTTACAAGCCTCATTAAAAATATAAGAGATGGGTAAAAAATGCAAGGTTTCATAGTCTAGCATTTCATCAAACATAATATGTGCATAGGTTGAAATCACAACAAGCAAGCATTCAATTATGAAAGCATATTAATTTAAGCATAGATTTAATCTCATGATTGATTCCCCTAATTCCCCATTAACCCTAGCTTAAGAGACTACTCACTCATGATCAAGTTTAACATGCTAATAAGGTTGTCAATCATACTAACAAAGCAAAACATGATGAACAAGTGATGTAATTAACAATAATTAAGCAAAGGTAAAAGGGATTATACCTACTTGAGATGATGCAAATAATAAAGCAAAGAATAATAGAAGTAAACTTGATGATTGATGGAAGGTTGTCAATCCTCCAATAAACCCCAAATAATCTTCTAATTACCCAACTAAAACTAAGAACAATTGAGAGATTAAGGAAAGATTAAGATGTGATTAATATTGAAATGTGTATTACAACTTTAATTAAGACTAAATTAAGAGAGATTAATACTTGATTAAGAGATGATTATTAGATGAGTGCAAGATGATTCTAATCTAGGTAGTACAATAGGGTATTTATACTAAAATTAAGTACAAGGATTAGGGTTACTAAGGGCTTAAATGACGATTAAGACCCTAAGAGAAGTTGACGATTTGCAAGTCCCGCAGGGACACGAGTGTGCTGGGTTATGGTTCGAAGGTTTTTAAACTCGTCGTCAAAAGTTACCCAACCAAAACAATATTTATAAATTCACCAACTACTCTTAGTAAATAGGCAAGTAAAGGTCGGATCCCAAGGGACGGTTATTGATGTAGGATTTTCAATTGTAAATGGTCGTGTCTTAGGGTGTCACAATTTGGGGTTGAGATAGGAGATCAATTAAAACTAATCAACAATAAAAACAAAGCAAGGTAGATAAAATGAAGATGTAAACAATTGATTAAAAGTACTAGGGTATCATGGGTACATAGGGGAATACATAGGAGTTGATCATACAAACATGTTCTCGAATTATAAGCAAGCAATTATTGTTGTGATGGGATCGAGTTAGTGTATATCTTACAATCCCTAAGAAGGTTTGGGTCCCGGAGCCGAATCGATTAGATTGTACAACACCTACAAGTCGACTTAATCCTTCCTATTCAACATTATGCATGGTCTAATGAGGCTCGAGTTGGTTTATGTTTTACAAGCCTTATTGAAGAGATAAGTGATGGGTAAAAAATGCAAGGATTCATAGGCTCGCATTTCATCAAACATAACATGTGCATAAGTTGAAATCATAACAAGCAAGCAAATAAATTATGTGAACATATTAGATTAAGCATGAATCATTCCCCATGTTGGTTTCCCCTAATTGCCCATTAACCCTAGCTAAGAAAACTACTCACTCATGATCAAGTTTAACATGCTAACAAGGTTGTCAATCACATTAACAAGGCAAAACATGATGAATGAATGAAAGTGATTAACAATAATTAAAGCAAGGATTAAGAGAATTATACCTATGGAGATTCCAAAATAATAATGCAATGAATAATAGAAGTACTTGATGATTGATGGAAGGTTGTCAATCTCCCAATAAACCCAAATGATCTTCTAATTACTCAAAATAAATGATGAACAATAGAGAAATTAAGGAATGATTAAGTATTGAGATTTGTATTAAGACTAAATTAAGAGTTGATTACAAGATTAAGGAATGATTACTAATTGATTAGAACTTGATTACTAGATGATTAAGAGAGCATGCTACTCTAAGTAGTACAATGGGGTATTTATACTAAAGATTAAGTACAGAAATTAGGGTTACTAAGGGCTTAAATGACTATTGATGTGAACATTATTTGCGCACATTTAGTACCCTAATTAAACCTATTTTTTATACTTTTATAACATTTCATGACCATTTTATCCGTCAAATGCTTTCTATTTTGCTTTCCTAGTGCATTTTATATGTTTTATAGGAAATGAGATAATAAGGCGGAAATTCCCGTCTTTCATGCACATTTGGAAGCTTGTTGACGATATTTGATGGACTAAGTATGAAGAGGAGGCAAGAATGATGACCAAGGAAGTAGAAATAAAGAGTATATAGAGGCATCTTAGGCTTAAAAGCAAAAAGAAAGGGAACAGCAGCTCAACCCGCGCGGATCAAGCTTATCTAGAGCGGGACACTGCTTAACCCGCTCGGGTCAATTTCAACCCGCTTGGGTTGAGGCTCAGGATGCTCATTTTCAGCACGGGACGAGCGTATTATTTGACAGGAAGCTTTTCCTTGCTACGTGATCCACGATCCGCACATATTTCTTGAAGACTAGCAAAAAGGAGACTCGCATCTTTCTTTGAGAGGAGCATTTCCCTACTCAACAATTAGCATTGTTATTTACTAATTTATCCTTGCTTAACCTAATGATGTACTACTATATATACCCCATTTGTAATAATCAAACCACCAAGTTTTCATTAGATTAAATCAATCCTTCTTTAGATTAGGTTAAGCTTTCATTACGAGTAGATTAGAATAGATTACTCTTTAATCTTTCCACAAATTACACATTAATCTTTCCTTAATTATTGTTCAAGTTTATTATTGAGTAATTCAAGTTTATTATTGGGTAATTAGAAGATCATTTGGGTTTATTGGGAGATTGACAACCTTCCATCAATCATCAAGTACTTCTATTATTCTTTGCATTATTATTTTGGAATCTCCATAGGTACAATTCTCTTAATCCTTGTTTTAATTATTGTTTAATCTTTCTTACTTGTTCATCATGTTTTGCCTTGTTAATATGATTGACAACCTTGTTAGCATGTTAAACTTGATAATGAGTGAGTAGTCTCTTAGCTAGGATTAATGGGTAATTAGGGGAAACCAACATGGGGATTGATTCATGCTTAATCTAATATGTTCACATAATTAATTTGCTTGCTTGTTGTGATTTCAACTTATGCACATGTTATGTTTGATGAAATGCGAGCCTATGAATCCTTGCATTTTTTACCCATCACTTACCTTTTCAATGAGACTTGTAAGACATAAACCAACTCGAGTCTCATTAGACCATGCATATAGTTGAATAGGAAGGACTAAGTCGACTTGTAGGTGTTGTACAATCTAATCGATTCGGCTCCGGGACCCAAACCTTCCCAGGATTGTAAGATATAAACCAACTCGATCCTATCACAACAATAATTGCTTGCTTATAATTGAGAACATGTTTGTATGATCAACTCCCATGAATCCCTTATTAACCCATGATATCCTAGCATTTTTAGTCATTTGTTTACATTTCTTAATTTTGTTGCTTGTTTACTTTCCATTGCTTCTATTAGATTAGAATCATCTACCCATTACAATTGTGACAACCCCAAGCACAACTATAATTAGATTGAATAATTTGAGTACCACCGTCCCATGGATCGACCTCGACTTACCACTAACTAGTTGTTTGTTGAGAATATAAATGTGTTTGATTGAGAGCCCCAACGACACTCTCATCAAAATGACGCCGTTGCCGGGGACGGTGTTGTGTATTTGAATTGTTCTTTTGTCTAGTTTTAGTTGTGCTTCTTTTTCTTGAGTTTTATTGTACTTGTTCTTTTTCATATGTTTAACATGTCTACATTCACTGTTTGGCAATATGAAAATGAGTCATTTGATAAATATGTTGCAAGATTTGAAGATTATATGACTCATGCTTGGCATCATGGTTTTACTCTTTCAAATTATGAAGCATGTTTTTTTTTGGTGAAAGGTTAGAAATTCTCATTAAGCTCATAACAAACTATTACAAACACTACAATTCATAAAACAAGGATAAATCAATCATATTTGAATTGATTTTATCCAAGTTTCATCACTAACTCTTTTAGTACATTTGAGCCAATACATAGTACGTAATTTGAGAATGCTACTAATATGCTGAATGGCTGCATCAGGATGCATAATACACCCATTGAGTCTTGCACAATTCCGCTGAATCCAGACAGTATAGAAAACAGCATGGATCCAAGCTATAGTAACCCATTTCTTCACCTTAGCCCAAGATTTGGAGGAAATCCATCCAAGAATATTAACAGCAGGCAGAGAGATCTTCAATTTGCTGCTCAGTAATTGCATCAGTCTTCGTGTATACACACATTGACTAAATAAGTGTACATGAGTCTCAGTAGCAGCACCACACAGACAACAATCTGCATCAGGAGAGACTCCAAGTTGGAAGAGCCTATCCTTGAGCAGTAAAGCTTCACGAGTTATCAACCAATTAATAAACATGTGCTTGGGAACAGACCAGGAATTCCAGACAGTATGCTCCCAATGGACCACAGGCTGCTTCTTCCTGATCCAATTATATCCACTAGCAGGTGTGTAATCATGGGAACTAGGCAACCATTGACCGAGGGGAGAAAGCCGCTCAAACTTCGCCTAACTCTATAAATGGTTTTCCAGCTCCAAGGAGTATCAGTTTTTGGAGTATAAACATGCCAGTGAACTCCTTTCATATACACATGATGAACCCACCGAACCCACAAAGGCTATCGGGCTTTGTATAGATCCACCAAGATAACTTGCAAATAGCAGCAAGGTTCCATGCATAACTATTCCTAATCCCTAATCCACCTTCACTTTTAGGGACACAAACTTTCTCCTATCCAACCAAGGGAACTCTCATATATTGTAATACTCCGTATTTATATGTCTTGGGGGTACTCTATCGAGTAGCCCTTACTCTGTCGAGTATGGGCAAGTTGCGGAATAAAATAGTTTCTGACTGTTGGGTACTCGATCGAGTAGCGGGGCACTCGATCGAGTAGGGGTACTCGATCGAGTGCCTTGGGTACTCGATCGAGTGTCCTATTTTTACGGGGAGTTTTCTCGGGTTTTGTTAATTACGCGATTAAGGTATTTAAACATATCCGTCATTGTTTTAAATCACTTTTTACAAAACCTAAAACCTGTTTAAGAGAGAAAGCAACTAGTTCTTCTTCCTAATCGCGTTCTTGACAATTCCCGAGTTCGGACGGTCGGTTCGTATCGTAGTTCGTGTCGTTGGATTCCTTGCGTCGAGGGTAAGCTTTTAATATAATTTCTATAATGTTTTGTTAAGATTGATGAAACCCTAATTTAGGAATTGGGGGTTTTTATGAGAAGTATTTAAATGGTAGCATCTATGTGTTGTATGATAAGAGGAGAATTCGTAGAGGAGCCGTTTTGATACAGCTGTAGATACCGTCTGCGTGTTGTGCTTTCCAGGTAGGATTTCCTACTCGTATTAGTCCCATAATGGGATATTGGTGATGTCTTTGTAGTTAGTTGTTTGATATGATGATTGTGATTGCGATTGTGATTGTGGTTGTGTTTGTTGATGGTTCTCGAGATGCGTTCTCGGCTGAGTGGGGTCACTTGCGGGAGTGATCTCACGCCCTAGTTTCGCCCTTCGTGGAACCCGCCACGAAAGGGGATGTGCACATTAATGGACAGGGTTATCGCTCGTACGATGAGCGGGGCTTAGGTGGGAACGGTGCGGTCCCCAGCGCAGTGGTGGGTCCAAAGTGGACGATCGATATTGAGATGATGGGAGTTGGTGGTGTGTGTATGTGTGTGTGTGATTAATTTGTATGTTTGTCTTATTATTGTTATTTATATTGATTGTGTGATTAGTACCGACCCGGTGTTGTTTTGTAAAACTGCGGTGATCCATTCGGGGATGGTGAGCAGATATTGAACAGTGTAGAGATGAGTCGGGATAGCTGGGATGGCCACGACATGACGATAGAGTCTTCCACTGTAGTTTAGCATTTATTTATATTTGGTTGAGAGCAGATAGTTTGAATAATGTATCGTACTTTTAGTTGGTTTCATGGATTGTAACTATTCGTTAAACTATTTATAATAAACGTTGTTTCTGTTTTGTCTATTTGATTATCATACCTCGGGCGACCGAGATGGTGATGTCTTCATACCTGAGTGGTCCTGGTAAGGCACTTGGAGTATGGAGGTGTTACAAATGGTATCAGAGCGACGATCCCGAAACTTGTAACCAATGAACCTAATGAACATAGGGAGTCAACTAAAATGAACCCGGGGTAAAAGTTGTAGGAGCTAGTGCAAAGGCTTGGGAGACGTCCTAAAGTCGCGGGGGTCGCCCTACAACTTTGAACCGGTCACATGGGGAAAGTGTTTGTCGAGTCATCTGTTTGTTTGATTAACTTGTGCAATAAAGTGATGAAGTGTGTTGATTGGTTGGTGTTGAAATAGGAAGTTGAGCAAGTGAAAGGAAATGATATGTGGAACATGTTAATGAGATGATAACATGTTGAATGATTTACAATGTGGCTTTAATAGCATGATGAATTGATCTTGTTGATAGTAGAGTAAATGCGTAGCATATTTATTCTGATAGCATGTGATTTTATAAGGTTAGCATGTAGCATATGACGTAACATGCGGGTAGCTTTTACGTATTGGTGATACTCGATCGAGTGGGGCTGACTCGATCGGGTGGGTTTTTGGCGATTTTGAGTCCAGAATCGCGTTTTGGGGCACTCGATCGAGTAACTAGGGGTACTCGATCGAGTAGGGGGTCACTCGATCGAGTAGCCTAGATACTCGATCGAGTGGGTTAGAGATCAGAAGGTCTGTTTGGTTCTGGAGTTTGGGTACTCGATCGAGTACATGGGGGCACTCGATCGAGTAGCCCGTTACTCGATCAAGTGGGTTTGGATACTCGATCGAGTAGGTTCTAGGCAGCGTGTTTTCGTGTTTTGAAGTTTAGTACGTATGTTCATATCTACCCTTTCTTATATATGTATAGTTTCAAGATGCCGCCAAAGAGAAATGCTTTGTACGCGAGGGCAGAGCTTATGACCATGGATGACATCGTAAAGATGTTAGAACACCAAGATGCTCTCACTGAGACCCTAAAGAAAGTGAATGAGGACAAGAATAAGGATAAGGAGAAGGAGGTTGACCATGCTAAAGTCAGCCTCTATATTGCGAGGTTTAACCCGAAGGAGTACAAGGGAGTTGAGGAGCCTAACCTTCTTGATAGTTGGCTGAGGGAGATGGAGAACATACTAGATTTAGTTCACTTGTCCGATGAGATGAGAGTGGATCGGCTGCATTCTATCGGAGGGAGGCAGCTGGCAAGTGGTGGGATTCAGTGAAAGTGAGTGCCAAGGAGATATATACCAACCAAGGGTTACCTGCTATACCTTGGGAGGAGTTTCGTAGGGCTGTGAGGAAGGAGTTCGTACCAGAACATGTGAGGAGTAAGTTGAGGGAGGAGTTCGACAAGTTTAAGATGATCGCCGAGATGTACGTATTCGAGTACTACAGCGGTTCAATGAGAAATCTAGATATCCGAGGATATGGGTTTGAGTGAGGAGAATCGGCTTTGAGGTTTGAGAGAGGGCTAACCACGAAAATTATGGATAAGTTACCCGTGGGAGTCCTTGCGATGTAAAGGAAGCGTATGAGAGGGCCGGGAGAGCCGAGAGACTAGTGGAGATGGCTCATGAGAGGTCGGTGGAGAGAAGAGGAAGTCCGAGAGCGAGGGTGGTGGCCAATCTAATTTCAAGAAAGGCAACCACAATCAGTCTAAAGGATTTTCTTCTGGGTCTGGGTTTAGTGCTGGGACTTCCTTTGGGCGAGGCCGAGGGAGTGTGAGTAATAGTTGGGGAGTGACCTGCTTTGGTTGTGGTGGAGTAGGCCACAAGAGACATGAGTGCACGAGTGCACCGGGATCGATCGAGACCGCACGAGCTTTGCGAGCAATGGACCATTTGGATCATGGCCAAACCGGGAGGTCGAGCTACAGAGTGGAGGCAACCGCAACGGCGGTAATTCTTATCGAGGACACCGATGAACAACAACAACAACAATCAAGGGTCGGGTGCTAAGCCGACCGCATCCCAATCTTGTCCGGGGAGGTGGGCGGAAGACCGATGGCAAGTTGTTCATGATGGACAAGAAGGCGGTGAGGAGGATGCGCACGTTATCACCGGTACATTCCTTGTTAATGGTATTCCTACGTTTGTTTTGTTTGATTCGGGGGCTTCTCAGTCGTTTGTGTCTTCGAGTCATGTAAAACAGTTGGGTTTGAGAGTATATGAGTCTGTTAGTGAGCGAGTTTTCATACCTTCCGGTGAGTCTGTATCGTGTGGGAGGTTGTTTAGAGATGTATCTTTGATAGTTGGGCAAGTCGATTTCCCTGTAGACTTGCTAGAGTTTCCTCTTAATGGTTTTGAGATGATAGTTGGGATGGATTGGTTAGAAAAGTATAAGGCTAAGATAGACTGTCATCAAAAGAAAGTGTCCCTAAGAGGTCCAAAGGGTGTAAGTGTGTCTTATCGTGGGTTTCTAGTCAAACCCAAAGTTAAGTTGATTGCAGCTGTTACCTTGAAGTCTTATCTGAGGAAGGGATGTCCTCTGATCTTGTGCCATGTGAGAGATGACCGGATAGAGAGTCCGACGGTTGATGAGATACGGTGGTGGGAGAATTTGCGGATGTTTTTCCGGAGGAGATTCCGGGGTTGCCACCGAAGAGGGAGATAGATTTCACCGTAGAGTTGAAGCCAAGGACGGGGCCAATCTCTAAGGCACCGCACCGTATGGGTCCTAAGGAGATGGAGGAACTTAGGAAGCGAGTTGGATGATCCGATAGAGAAGGGATACATTAGACCAAGTGTATCGCCGTGGGGAGCACCCGTTCTGTTTGTGAAGAAGAAAGATGGGAGCTTGAGGGTCGTGCATAGATTACGGGGGAGCCGAACCGTGTGACGATAAAGAACAAGTATCCTTTGCCAAGGATAGATGACCTGTTTGATCGGTTGAGTGGTGCAACGGTCTTTTCTAAGATCGATTTGAGGTCGGGGTACCATCAGGTGAATATTAGAGAGGTGGACATACCAAAGACAACTTTCACGTCAAGGTATGGCCATTATGAGTATGTGGTGATGCCATTTGGGTTGTCTAATGCGCCGGCTGTGTTTATGGATTTGATGAATAGGATCTTCAGACGGTTCTTGGACCAGTTCGTGGTGGTGTTTATCGATGATATCTTAGTCTACTCTAAGACTAAGGAGGAGCATGAGGAGCATCCGAGGATCGTGTTGCAGACTTTGAGGGATCATGAGTTGTATGCTAAGTTGTCCAAGTGTGAGTTCTGGTTAGAGAAAGTTGCTTTTCCGGGGCATGTAATCTCTAAAGATGGGGTAAGTTTGTGGATCCGCGAAGATTGAGGCTGTGACAAAGTGGGAAGCACCAAAGAATGTTGCTGAGGTGAGGAGTTTCTTGGGTTTAGCTGGATACTACAGACGGTTCGTGAAAGATTTCTCCAAGATAGCTAGACCGATGACAGCGTTGATGAGGAAAGAGAACAGTTTTCGTTGGGATGAGAGTTGTGAGACGGCGTTCCAAACATTAAAGGAGCGTTTGACCACAACTCCTGTCTTAGCATTACCTGAAGGGAGCGAGAATTTTGAGGTTTATGCGATGCTTGAAGAATGGGCTAGGATGTGTGTTGATGCGAGAATGGTAAAGTGTTTGCTTATGCTTCTAGGCGTTGAAGCCTTATGAGGAGAATTACCCTACTCATGATCCGGAGTTGGGTGCAGTGGTGTTTGCTCTCAAGATTTGGAGACATTACCTTTATGGAGCAATCTTTAAGGTATTTTTCTGATCACAAGAGTCTTAAGTATATCTTCACGCGAAGGAGTTGAACATGAGACGAGAGGAGGTGGATGGAGTTGATTGGCGATTATGACATGGAAATCATCTACCATGAAGGAAAGCCAATGTTGTAGGCGATGCTTTGAGTAGGAAGAGTGTACATTCTTTGTGTACGGCTCTATCTTTGATGAGGTTGAGAGATGAGGTAGCGAGGTTCGGGATACATATGATGCAGAAAGGAGATGCCATGGGTGATATGACAAGACGACTTGAGTTTTATGATGATATTCGGGATAAGCAGGCTTTGGATCCTAAGATAGTGGAGTGGGAGAGTGGGGTAGAGAAAGGGGGTGTCCGGTTTTCTATTCATTCATGAGATGGTAGTTTGAGGTTTGATGGTAGGTGGTGTGTTCCTAATGATGAGGAGTTGAAAAAGACTATCATGATAGAGGCACATTGCACACCATATTCGGTGCATCCGGTGGAGACAAGCTTTACAAAGATTTGAAGAAAACGTGTTGGTGGCCTGGGATGAAGAAAGAGACAGCTGAGTTTGTGTCCCGTTGTTTGACATGCCAGAGAGTTAAAGGGGAACAGAGAAGACCACAAGGTAAGGTTCAGTCTTTGGAGGTGCCTGAGTGGAAGTGGGAATCCATTTCCATGGATTTCATTGTGGGTTTGCCTAAGAGTCAACAAGGTAACAATATGATTTGGGTGATAGTGGATCGTCGACCAAGTCACTCACTTTGTTCCAATGAAAGATACATGGACTAAGGCACAATTGGCTATGGCCTATCGAAAGAACGTGCTTAAGTTACATGGAGTCCCTAAGGACATAGTGTCTGACAGAGATGCGAGGTTTATATCGAGGTTTTGGAAGGAGTTGCAGGAATCGTTGGGAACAGCTTTGAAGATGAGTACAGCATTTCATCCTGCGACAGATGGGCAGACTGAGAGAACAATCAAGACCCTGGAGGATATGTTGCGAGCTTGTGTGATGGATTTTGGTGGTAGCTGGGAGCAGAGGTTGGACTTGATAGAATTTTCTTACAATAACAGCTATCACACTAGTATTGGTATGGCACCGTTTGAGGCTTTGTATGGGAGGAGATGCAGGAGTCCAATCTGTTGGGACGATAGTGCTGAGGCAGTGGTCTTAGGACCAGAGATGGTGCATGAAATGGTGGAACAGATTAAGATGATCAGGGAAAGGATGAGAGCAGCTCAGGATCGACAAAAGAGTTATGCAGATCTACATCGTCGGGACATAGAGTTTCAGGTTGGGGACAAGGTTCTTTTGAAAGTGTCTCCTATGCGTGGGGTTATGAGGTTTGGGAAGAAAGGCAAGCTAAGCCAGAAGTTTATAGGGCCTTATGAGATCTTAGAGCGAGTTGGGGAAGTTGCTTATCGTCTGGCTTTACCAGCTGCGTTAGAGAGAGTACATAATGTGTTTCATGTATCGCAGCTGCGGAAGTATGTGAGCGACCCTTCACATGTGTTAGAGGCCGAGAACTTAGAGCTTGATGAGTCTTTATCATATCTTGAGGTACCTAAACAGATCCTAGACCGAAAGGTTAGAAAGACTAGGGGTGGTGAGACAGTTTTGCTCAAGATCCTTTGGTCTAACCACGAGACCGAGGAAGCTACATGGGAGGCAGAGGATATCATGAAAGAGCGTTACCCCTTCCTTTTTGATCAGGTATGTATGGTTACGGGGACGTAACCTTGTTTCTTTTAGGGGGGTAGGAGATGATCGCGAGCAGTTTCTAAGAGTTTTATACACCTTTTTATATGTTGCGTCGGTAGGTTGTCGGGATGAGTTGGGTAAGTAGCGTGTTTTATATTGATTTTTGTTTTGGTTGTTGAGTCGCGAATGTTTTGGAGAACCTTTGTTTTTGTAGTGGTTTGAACCCGGGGACGAAGTTCCTTTTAAGGAGGGAAGACCGTAATACTCCGTATTTATAAGTCTTGGGGTACTCTATCGAGTAGCCCTTACTCTGTCAAGTATGGGCAAGTTGCGAAATAAAATAGTTTCTGACCTGTTGGGTACTCGATCGAGTAGCTGGGGCACTCGATCGAGTAGGGGGGTACTCGATCGAGTGCCTTGGGTACTCGATCGAGTGTCCGGTTTTACGGGGGAGTTTTCTCGGGTTTTGTTAATTACGCGATTAAGGTATTTAAACATATCCGTCATTGTTTTAAATCACTTTTTACAAAACCTAAAACCTGTTTAAGAGAGAAAGCAACTAGTTCTTCTTCCTAATCGCGTTCTTGACAATTCCCGGAGTTCAGACGGTCAGTTCATATCGTAGTTCGTGTCGTTGGATTCCTTGCGTCGAGGGTAAGCTTTTAATATAATTTCTATAATGTTTTGTTAAGATTGATGAAACCCTAATTTAGGAATTGGGGGTTTTTATGAGTAGTATTTGAATGGTAGCATCTATGTGTTGTATGATAGGAGGAGAATTCGTAGAGGAGCCGTTTTGATACTGTTTGTAGATACCGTCTGCGTGTTGTGCTTTCCGGGTAGGATTTCTACTCGTATTAGTCCCATAATGGGATATTGGTGATGTCTTGTAGTTAGTTGTTTGATATGATGATTGTGATTGCGATTGTGATTGTGGTTGTGTTTGTTGATGGTTCTCGAGATGCGTTCTCGGCTGAGTGGGGTCACTTGCGGGAGTGATCTCACGCCCTAGTTTCGCCCTTCGTGGAACCCGCCACGAAAGGGGATGTGCACATTAATGGACAGGGTTATCGCTCGTACGATGAGCGGGGCTTAGGTGGGAACGGCTGCGGTCCCCCATCGGCGTGGCGGGTCCAAAGTGGACGATCAAGTATTGAGATGATGGGAGTTGGTGGTGTGTGTATGTGTGTGACGGTTTGTTGTATGTTTGTCTTATTATTGTTATTTATATTGATTGTGTGATTAGTACCGACCCGGTGTTGTTTTGTAAAACCTGCGGTGATCCATTCGGGGATGGTGAGCAGATATTGAACAGTGTAGAGATGAGTACCGGGATATTTGGGATGGCCACGACATGACGATAGAGTCTTCCTTTGTAGTTTAGCATTTATTTATATTTCGATTGAGAATGATAGTTTGAATAATGTATCGTACTTTTAGTTGGTTTCATGGATTGTAACTATTCGTTAAACTATTTATAATAAACGTTGTTTCTGTTTTGTCTATTTGATTATCATACCTCGGGCGACCGAGATGGTGATGTCTTCATACCTGAGTGGTCCTGGTAAGGCACTTGGAGTATGGGGGTGTTACATATATTCAGTAGAACCATCCCATAGATAGTTCCTACATAGAGCATCAATTTTCTTCAAGACCCCCTTGGGAATAATAAAGATTGTTGCCCAATAGGTATAAAGAGTAGAGAGGACAACATTCACCAGAGTTAGCCTGCCTGAATAAGAGAGCTTTTTAGCAGCATACCCTCGAATTCTATCAGTGACTTTTTCAATGAGGCAAGCATAATCTTTGACAGGGACCCTACCAGCAGAAATAGGTACTCCCAAGTACTTAAATGGCAGAGACCCTTCACTGAAACCAGAAACTTGCATAATATCAGCTTTGATACTAGGAGAAACACCATTAAAATAAATATTTGACTTCATGGTGTTCATCTGCAGACCAGTGGCCACAGAGAAGGTAGCAAAGGCCCTCAAGAGAATCATTATGGAAGTTATATCACCCTTGGAAAACAATAGAAGGTCATCAGCAAACATTAGGTGAGAAATTTTGAGGTGACTGCAAAGAGGATGATACTTGAAAGGCATAGTAGTGGTCACATGCTTAAGAATCCTACTCAAATATTCCATTGTGATAGTAAACAGCAAGGGGGAAATGGGATCACCCTGCCTTAGCCCTTTTGCTCCTTTAAAGTAACCAAAATTCTCTCCATTGAGAACCAGAGAGTAGGAAGCAGATCTAATACAAACCATGACCAGCTTAATGAACTTGTCAGGGAACTGTAAAGCAATGAGCATATGTTCTACAAAATCCCAATGCACAGAATCATATGCTTTCTTTAAATCAATTTTCATCAAACATCTGGGGGAGATAGATTTTCTATTGTAGTGTCTTACAAGGTCCTGACAAATTAAGATATTCTCAACTATACTCCTGCCTTTGACAAAACCACCCTGACTCTTATCAATGATGTCAGGCAAAACAGCAGCTAATCTAGTACACAAAATCTTAGAAATAGCTTTATAAAGAACATTACAGCAGGAGATGGGTCTAAATTGAGTGACATTTTGGGGGATATCAATTTTTGGTATCAGAGTGATGAAGGTATGGTTCACTTGCTGCAAGAGTTTGCCAGTGTGAAAAAAATCCAGAATAGCATCACATACCTCCTCTCCAAGGATAGGCCATGCATCTTTAAAAAATGCACTAGAAAAACCATCAGGCCCGGGGGCCTTATGTGTAGGAATGGAAAAAATGGCCTCCTTGATTTCTTTTTTAGTAACAGGTGACAAGAGTATGGCAATATGCTCTTGAGAGGAAACAGGTCCCAATTGAACAACACTAGAACTGACATTAGTGACAGTTCCAGTTTTACCAAGAAGCTCCTCATAGTATTGCAAGAAAGCAGTTTGAATATCACTCCCATTAGAATGTGCAACACCATTAATATCTTCAATAAGGAATATCTTATTCCTGGCACTCTTACTTTTCAAAAGACTGTGGAAATACTTGTTGTTATTATCACCTTGATTAACCCAAGTAGCTTTAGTTTTCTGCAGAAGGAAACTGTCACAAGCAATCTGCAAGTTTCTATAGATGTTAGCAGCTTCTTTTTCTTGAGCAATGAGATCATGATCAACAGGGTAAATCTTTAGCTGATCTTGAATGTTAGACAAAACTTTCCAGGCATGAATAGTGCTATTCTCAATATCACCAAAAAGATGCTTATTAAGTGCTTTCAAAGGATATTTCAAACTCTTCAATTTCATGACAACTTGAAACATTCTAGTCCCCTGCCAGACTTTATTCCAGTATAGAGCCACACAAGTATGGAATTCTGGGACCTGACTCCACATGTTGTAATATTTAAAAATTTTTCTCCCTGCTGTCTGATTGGTAGCATCCTGAATAATGCAAGGAGTATGATCAAAAAGACCTTCATTGAAGAAATGGGCATGAGAAGAAGGTCTCCACTGAAGCCATTCACTGTTAACAAGAACTCTATCCAGCCTGGAATAAAATCTAGTCTGAGGGTCCTGCTTGTTATTCCAGGTGTAAAAGGAACCAACAGCAGGACTATCCACTAGATGACAATGATCAATACAGGCCTGGAAATCCACCATTTCTTCTTCAGATGTTTGACCCCCCAATCTTTCAGAAGGGCTCAAAACACAATTGAAATCTCCACAAAGAATCCAAGGAATATGAATTCCACTTGAGAGCAGGTTCAAATCATGCCAAAGAGCCTTCCTTCCAACAGTGTCATTAAAGGCATAAATCATGGAACAATAGAAATGGAATTTTGTACTAATCTCAGTAACCTCCATATGAATGAGCTGAGCACTATAATGAACAAAATGAACATGGAAAATGCTAGGATTCAAGAGCACCCAGACTCTTCCTCCAATGTGACAAGAAGTGTTAGTAGACACAGACCAACCATCACACACATTAGTTCTAACTGCATTTAGAGACAAAGGTTTTACCTTTGTCTCAAGGAGCCCAAATAAACCCACCTGATGAGAATGAAGGAACCATTTAACTTGTTTTTGTTTAGATGGATTATTCAGGCCCCTAATGTTCCAGAAACCAAAATTATGCATTACTCCCAGGAGGGAGTAACACACTACCAATTGTACCAATCCCCACCCTGTTAGTATTACCAGTCAAAGCAGTGCCAATCCCAGGTTTTGGAGTTGCATTATTCAAAGCATCCTGGAAAGTATATTGACTGAGGTGAGTATTGGTTTTCCCTGCTCTAATAATTTCCTGCCTGCTCATAGTGATAGGTGGTTTTGCAGGAGTTTGAACTTGACTGTAAGTACCATCCTTGGACCAAGTAACCTGCAACTTATGCTGGACTTCCTCAGGGGTCCTAGTCCCAGCAGTGGTCACAGGTAGAATGACCACAGGAGACACAGGCTTAGCTGGTTGTGGAGTGGCACAATGACAGTGGGTGGGTTAACAGTCACAACAGGAGCAGTGGTCTTTTTTGGGATCCACTGTTGATGAACAGGTTTCTCAGTTGATTTTGGTTTAGGTTTCCTGCATTTCTCACTCTCATGACCAATACCCCCACACACAGAGCATGAAATTGGTTGCCATTCACACTCAACCACAATCTTAACTATGTTACCATCTTCATCAAGAAATTTAACAAAAGTAGGTAACTTTTGACCAAAGGGTACTTCAAGTAACACACGGGCAAAACCAAGACGAGTTTTTTTCCATAGTAGAAACATCACTGCGTATGTACTTACCCAAAAGTCCTGCAATTTTTGGGAGACACTTACCCCAGAATTTTAAAGGTAAGTTCATCAGTTTAAACCATACAGGGACAGCTTTAACATTATCCTTTGTTAATTCAACATTCTCAGTCCAATTTCTCACAATAAGGGGCTTATTATCAAACAAAAAATGACCTTGCCTGAGAACAGCATCCTTACTCTGTACAGACTGAAAACGAACCAGGAAAATACCACTGGGTAGAAAGGATACCTTATCAATGGGATAGTTCGTCCAGATACGCCTGATAAACCCTTCAACAACATCCAAAAGGGGATTCGCACCTAGGATGAAGCAGTAAACAGAGGGCTTCCAGAAATTAAGCTCTTCCTGAATATCCTCTCTGGTAACTTGCATCAAATCCTTAGGTTCCTCCTCTATAGTCGCTAAAGTTGCTTTCTTTCTCTTACCCTGAACCAATCATGCTTCACCACTCTCATAAATTTCAACAGATTCAAGGTCAAAAGAAGCCAGACCAGTAATTTCATTAACGTTCTTCGTTTTAGTAACGGTAGATGCAGAAGGACCAGTTTTCTTTTGGTTATTTATAACAGGAGATGAAGATTTAGACATGTTTTTGGTGTTTTGTGTAGATTTATTTGCAGAATTTGAGGAACCTTGAAACCCGCAACTTGGCATTTTACTTGAGTGGTGGTAGGATATGTGAGATGAGTTTTGAGGAATTTTGGGAATTTGTTGAGTTCATGACCATCCATTGTCTTAAGCAAACTATACATGAGATATTTGAGAGTGCCAAGGAAGGTATGGAAGCGATAAAAGCCACATTTCAAAACTTTATTGAGGAAAACTATGAAAATGAGATTTGTGAGGATGAGAAACCTTCCTATAACCTTGAGCCAACCCACTATGTTCACAAATTTGCCCCTCCTTGGGAAGATGGTGTGATAGATGAAGAGAGTGATGATGAGGAGGAATACATTCTTGATTGTGAAACCAATGCTTGGATGCCGTCACCTTACTCTTCTTGTGTACCAAAGAACCCAACTTCCATGGAATTTGATGATTATGGGCAAAGTGAGAGTGATATGGATGTGAGCTTGAGTGAAAACTCACCCTTTGAGGATGACATATTTGAGGGAGACAATTGTGTTGAACTTGGTGAGCCTTGTTACGACAACCCCTTTGATAATGGACCTTGTTGGGATGAGGAATATGATGAGGACATTTGGGAACCCCAAATAGACACCCTTAAAATCACCTTGGATGATAATGAGAGTAATTGCATTGAATGTGGTGATTTTGACTATTTGGAGGATGAGTTGAGTGAATTGCCAACCAACTAACCATTTCATGTTCCTACCATCCATCATTTCTCTTATGATTTTTGTCATAATGTTCTTGACATGCTTGTTCGGTCTCTTACTAGGGCATTATTTCATTGCATAATCTTGTGTTGTTATCCATGTCTATTTATTTCTCACTCCCAAGAATTTGATCGACTTCTACGTGCTTTGAGTGCTAGTGATAATCTTCTATAAAATTGTTAATTTTCAATCTTTGGTTTGATGGAGTTCCTTAATAACCATTAATTTTTATATATGCATTTAGTGTAGTTTTGCATTCATTTAATTGAATGAGAGATGAAAGGGAGGGATCTCATATTTTAATTGAGTTTTTGAAGGAAATTAATGAAAATGAGAAGATGAAAAATGTAAAGAAATGAAGAAAATAGAAAATTTGGGCTTATGAGTAACTTTGTTATCATAAGAAAGGTGTTAGGTCAAAATTTCTCAAAATATGTGCATCCCAAGACAAATCCGAGCGGGTTGAAGAACAAGAAAAGAAGCAAAAGTTCTATGACCAAGAATCCGCGCAGATTTTGAGAAAAAATGCCCGTCTTCACTGCCAACCCGAGCGGGTTCATTTCATCTGGAGCGGGTTCACTGTCTACCCAAGCGGGTCAGCTTTATCCCGAGCAGGTCCAGCCTCTGATTACAGAAAATGCCCAGAATCACGGGCAGGATACTTCCAACCCACCCGTGTTCAGCCTTATAACCCGTGTATGCCTTTGTTTTCAGCCACAATTTTACTCTACACTCAAATCTCACCTACCATCTTCATCTTCTACCATCAAGCTCAACCCCAACTCACAAAACTCACTCAAATAACCATCAAATCCAACCAAATCACCATCAAATTACTCTAAAAATCATTCTAATCCATTTCTACACAATAAAAACCAACTTTCCAACCTTCTACTTGCTCAAAATCACCCATTTGCATCACTTTAAAATTTGGAGGTCCCAAAATCCGTGAGCTCCATTTTATCTTTCGGGTTTGATTTTTGCCTTCTAGCTTCACTACATTACTTCTAGTGTTCTAGTAAGGCATTTTCAAGGTTGTTTGGCTCTTATTTGTGGAGATTTGAGGCATTCTTGAGTAGTGATACTTGGTGGATTTCAAGACTACAACAATGAATTTTTGGGGCAAGAGTAAGACTACTACTAGTAAGGGGACAAAGAGGAGAAAATGAAGTAATTCTAATGCTCCACCGGAGTTCCAAATGCAAGAAGAGGAGCTAGTACCAGAGATTGAGCAACTTGATGATTTCCCGGAGGTAGTATTCATCAAAAATGAGCATATGAGGCGATTTTTGAAACTATTTGGTAAGGAATTCGAACCTACTCGTTTCATTTGTCGTCAAACTTTGGATAAACTTGGTATTGAAGAACAAACCGAGTCTTTGTTTAGAGGAATGGGTCTTGAAACTTTATTTAATATGCATGAGGAAACATATCTTAGCCTCACATTGGAATTCTTATGTAGTCTCAAAGTATTTGAAGGAGAAAGATATGGGGTCTTTGGAATTTAGGTTGTGTAATGAGACCCATCAAGTACATTTGGGTACCTTTGGTGAAATTTTTGGACTTGCGATACCCGAGACCGACCTTGAGAAACTCGTGGGGTTCACAGAGTC